>NW_028327174.1:76940140-77243171 GCF_987537825.1 Furipterus horrens | reverse complement strand
AGTTTTCTGCTTGTAATTGATTTTGAGTTTCATACCATTGTGGTCAGAGAAGATGCTTGATATGATTTCAATTTTCTTAAATTTCTTGGTACCTGTTTTCTATCCTAACATGTGGTTTATTCTAGAAAATGTTCATGTGCACTTGAAAATAGTTTATTCTGCTGCTTTGGGGGGAAATGCTTGGAAGATATCAATTAAATCCATCTGATCTAGTGTGTCATCTTTGTTGATTTTCTCTCTGAAAGATCTATCCATTGATATCAACGGGGTGTTAAAATCCCCTACTAGGACTATATTAGTGTCAGTCTTTCCCTTTATGTCCATCAATATTTGATTTATATATTTAGGTATTATGCTGAGTGCATTAATGTTTACAAGGGTTATATCCTCTTATTGGTTTGCTCCCTTTATCATTATGTAATGTTCTTCTTTATCTCTTATGATAGCCTTTGTTTTAAAGTCTGTATTTTCTGCCATAGGTATTGATACCCCAGCTTTACTTTTATTTCTATTTATATGAAATACTTTTACTCTGTATGTGTCTTTTGTTCTGAGTGGGTTTCCTGTAGACAGCACATATATGGGTCTTGTATTCTTATCCATTCAGCTACTCCAAGTCTTTTTTAATTATATTGTATTGATTATGCTATTACAGTTATCCCAATTTTTTCTCATTTTCCCTACTCCACCTAGCACCCTCCACTCCCTCAGGCAATTGCCACAACATTGTTCACATCTATGGGTCATGTATATAAGTTCTTTGGTTACTCCGTTTCCTACACTGTACTTTACATCCCCGTAGTTATTCTGTAACTATCTATTTGTACTTCTTAATCCCCTCCCCTCTTCACCCATTCCCCCACACTGCCTTACCGTCTGGCAACTATCAAAACATTCTCTGTATACATGATTCTATCTCTGTTCTTCTTGGTTGCTTAGTTTGGATTTTTAGATTCAACTTTTGATAGATATTTTTATTGCCATTTTATTGTTTATAGTTTTGATCTTCTTTTTCTTAAATTCCTCTAACATTTTATATAATAATGGTTTGGGGCTGATGAAATCGTTTAGCTTTTTTCTTGTCTGGGAAGCTCTTTGTCTGCCTTTCCACTCTAAATGATAGCTTTGCTGGGTAGAGCAATCTTGGCTATAGGTCCCTGCTTTTCATGACTTTGAATATTTCTTGCCAATCCCTTCTAGCCTGCAAAGTCTCTTTAGAGAAATCAGCTAACAGTCTTATGGGAACTCCCCTATAGGTAACTAACTGCTTTTCTCTCTTTATCTTTAACCTTTGGCCTTTTAATTATAGTGTGTCATGGAGTGGGCCTCTTTGCATCCATCTTGTTTGGGACAGTCTCAGGGGATCTCCAGGGTGGGGCAAAAAGTGTTAGCTAGGGATGAAGTCTCATATATGGCACCTATGACCACCAGCTCTATAGTTCTATGGCTGGAGGGCTCAGCAAAAGGACAATAGCCTCTGCCTGCCTTTCTGTCTTGGAGAACACTGTCCCCCAGCTCCCACCTTGATGCCAGACACTTCAGTTCCTCCCTGTATGCCACTGGTGCCTTTCAAGCTGCTACCCTGGTGCTGGAGCTCAGAGGGAGTGATTCTGAGTAAGTCTGTGTGGGGGTTATTTAAGGGGAGCTGCTTGGGACTCCAGAAGTTTCTTTCACCAACTCAATCCCCATTGGTTTTTGCATCTAGAAGTTATGGAGACTATCTTCATGGAACTGGAACCCGGTACTGGGGGGCCAGTCTGCATGGATGTGGTTTCTTTAATTCTGTAGTTGTCAGACTTCCGTTCATTTAGATTTATTATGGTACTGAATGATAGTTGTTCTATATTTTAGTTGTGATTTTAATGTGTTTGTGCAAGGAGGCAAGCAGTTTTTACCTATGCCACCATCTTCACCCTATGTCTTTTGATTGGAGACTTTTCACAAAACATGTATAAAGTGATTATTGATAGGTACATATTTATTGACATTTTTTGTTTATAACTATGTTTCTCTTTTTCTTCTTAAAAAAATACCATTTAACAATTAGGGTTGTTTGTTTGTTTTTGTCTGGAAAGCTCTTTATTTTTCTTTTCATTTTAAATGAGAACCTTGTTGACTTAGTAGTCTTGGTTTTAGGTCCCTGCTTTTCATCACTTTGAATATTTAATGCCAATCCATTATGGCCTGAAGTGTTTCTGTTGGAAATCAGCCGACAGTATTATGCGAGCTCCCTTGTAGGTAACTAATAGTTTTCTCTTGCTGTTTTTAAGATTTTCTTTTGTCTTTAACCTTTAACATTTTAATTATAATGTGTCCTGGTGTAGACCTCTTTGAGTTCACCTCGTCTGGGACTCTTTGCACTTTCTCTATTTGCGTGTCTTTTTCCTTCACCAGATTAGAGAAGTTTTCAGTCATCATTTCTTCAAATAGGTTCTCATTCCCTTGCTCTCTCTCTTCTTTTTCTGGTTTCCCTATAATATGGATGTTGTTATATTTCATGTTGTCCCAAATGTCCCTTAAACTAACCTCATTTTTATTTTATTTTACTTTTGCTGCTCTAATTGGATGTTTTCTGCTACATTGTCTTCCAAATCACAGATTTAATCCTCTGTTTCATCCAACCTACTGTTTATTTTTTCTAGTGTATTTTTTTTACTAAAAATTTTTTAAAATTGTTTTTCTATTACAGTTATGCCACTTTTTTCCCATTGTTTCCCCCACCCCACACACCCCTTCTCCCACAGCCAATCCCGACCCTGTTGCCCATGTCCATGGTTCATTTATACATGTTCCTTGACTAGACCCTTCCCCTTTTTACCCCTCTTCCCTCTCCCCTCCCCCCTTGTCACTGTTAGTCTGCTCCTTTTTTGCACACCTCTGGTTCAACTTGTTTTTCATTTGTTTGTGTTGTTCATTAGTTTCCTGTATTAGGTGATATCATATAGTATTTGTCTTTCATTGATTGGCTTATTTTGCAAAGCATAATTCTCTCTAGTTCCATCCATGTTTTTGCAAATGGTAGGAGTTCCTTCTTTCTTTCTGCTACATAGTATTCCATAGATATTATTTATTTATATTCAGAGAGAAGTGGGGCAAAAGAGAGGGAGAAAAACATCAATTGGTTGCCTCTTGTATGCCCCCCAACTTGGGACCTGGTCTGCAACCCAGGCATGTGCCCTGATTGGAATCAAACCAGTGACCTTTTGGTTCACAAGCTGGCACTCAATCCATTGAGCCACACCAGCCAGGGCTCAAGTGTATTTTCCATTTCAGATACTGTATTCTTCATTTCTGACTAATTCTTTTTTGTGTTTTTTATGTCCTTTTTTATGCTGTAGAAGTTCTCACTGAGTTCTTAACCATCCTTATAACCATTGTTTTAAACTATATCTGGTAGATTGCTTGCCTCTATTTCATTCAGTTATTTTTCAGGAGGTTTCTCCTATTCTTTCATTTGTGGCATGTTTCTTTGTCTCCCATTTTCTTTGCCTCTCTGTTTTTGTTTCTATGTATTAAATAGATCTTCTATGTCTCCTAGTCTTGGTAGGATGGACTTACATAGTAAGTGTCCTTTGGGAAACAATGGCACAGTCTCCTTGATCACCTGATCTGGTTGCTCCAGAAATGTCCCTTGTGTATGTTATGTGAGTCCTTCTGTTGCAGTCGAGTCTTGATTGTTGTTGGCCCATATATGTATTGGGTCAACCTTTAAGCTGGCTGACTGTGAGGACTGACCCCAACCACAGTGGAGAGCTGCTGTACATGTGCTCTCTACAGGAAACAGAATTCACCTCAGCAGGGTCTGGTGCCTGCCTAGATCTCCCTTTGTATGTGCTGCTTATGGAACTAACTGGATCCTGTTCTGATGTTGGTTAATACTCACCACTGAGTGTGTTGGTTGTGAGGCCTCTTGGGAGAGATTCTGGTTCACTCAATATCAGATGCTGCCTGTAACTGGCCCTGGGCAACTTATTTGTGGCTGCCTCTTATGGGCCTGGGTGTCTCTGGGAAGGGTCATGCTGCACACCAAGGCCAGTTTCCACAAACATCAAGTCCAGGGAAGTTCAGCAAAAGACTCAAGGTACCCCAAGGTCCACCTCCACCTGCCACCTCCTGCTGCCTTCCTGTTAGGCTCAGTCACTGAAGAACTTCTGGCAGTATATGAGTTGGGTGAGAAAAGTTCTCAGTGAGTGACTAGGTAGAGGCCAGTGGTGTTCACCAGATTGATACAGTTTCAAACTCAGTGCAAGTTCTGGGTCTGAGGTCACTCAGCATAAGTCCCAGGGTTCACCAAGGCTAACTTCCACCTGCCAGGTCCCTGCAGACTTTTGTGGTTGGATGGGGTTTCAGGGAGTCATCAGGAGGAGGTCAGCAGAGTTTTCAGGCCCAAACAGACCAAGATTTGGCTGTGTGAAGGTAGGGCTCTGCACCAGTCATGCATGCAAGGGAAAAATGGCTCCCATCATAGAGCCTCACAACTCAGTTTTGTCTAAGATTCTGCCCAGACCTCATGGAGAGTCCACGGTCAGCAAGGTGGGGCTGCCAGAAGTTGGAAATGTGGGGCTAGTGGATCTCCATGTGGGGAAGGCACCAGTCAGGCTACAGTTTTGAAGTGGGCTCCTACCCTAGAGCCACATAAATCAGTTGTGACACCTCCCTGAGTCCACCTGAACATCTACACCTCAGGCCCAAGCAGCTAGCTCCTATGAAGGGCGTGAGCTCCACAGGGTGGGTGACAGGGATTCGGGAATGTGGGACTATTGCATTCCCCAAGGTGTATGCCATATGGAGGAGAGTGTTCTACCTAAGAAAGATGGTGTCTGAGGTGTGGGAGAGGGAGCCACACAAGGACCCTGGCAGCTGTTCCTTCAGCTCTCTCTCTGGAGCCATACAACTTGGTCTCTGCTCACAGAACTCTACTCTGTTCTGAACCACCCACCTTCACTGGAGCCCGGGGTGAGCGGCTGCAAACAGGATTTTGTGCATTGGCTCTTTAAGAAGATTCTGAGGTTTCTAGCCAACTCCATTCTCTCCCTGGCAGACAGAATACCCACTGATTTTCACAGCCAGGTTTTATGTGGCCTTCTCTTCCTGGCACTGGTGCTCCTGGCTGGAGATCCCAATTTGAAGTTGAGACCCCTTGCTTCTCAGGTGGGATCTTTGGAGCTGAGCTATCCCTGCAAATTCTTAGCTGCTCCATGTGGGAGCACAGACAACCCTTTTCTCATCTTTGCCTTTCCTACAAATCTTGATGTGGCTTCTGTAAGTCCTTGGTTGCAAGACCTGTTCAGCTAGTCTTCAGTTGGTTATTCAGGTTGGTTGTTCTATATTTTAGTTGTCATTCCCATTTGGTCTTGGGAGGAAGTGAGTGTACCTTCCACCCACTCCACCACCAACTTGGATCTCTATAACTAAACTTTTCTTGCAAGGGTCTACCAGGTCTCTAAGTTATAATGTTCTACATTTTAATTTTTTCTACAGGGATTCTATCATTCCATTATTTGTTTCCTTTTCCTTATTCTTCTCCCCAAATGATAATGAAATTTAATTTGTTTATCAGTTTATCCTTTCATTTGAAAAACTGCTATGCTGGGTATAAAACAAACCCCTGTCTATAGAAACTTATAAGTAAATAAAAGTTACTTAGGATAAATACTTAAATAAAATAAAAGTAGTTCTCTTGAAAATTTTTCCATAACAAAGTTATTGCTTTTACCTATAGGTAGATAATTATGATGTATTCAAGCTCTAATTTTGGGGAGAGTATATCTTTAATCTAAAACTAACAAGGGCTTAGTGAATAAATAATCATCTTTCAACTGATTATCAATTTTCTTCCTTGATAAAGCTGTCTTTGCCAGCCTACCAGCAGGAGGTCCATCACATCTACTTGGCAGCGAGCTCTCTATTCAGTTCTGAAGACACTCCACAGCACATCTATATGTTGTAATGAGGCTTAGGGATTCACGAGTCCTAGGAACATACCTTAGGATGAGGTGTTGCTATGGATTGAATTGTGTCCTCCCTCCAAAAATATGTAGGAGTCCTAAACCCCAGTACCCCAGAGTGTGACCTTATTTGCAGATAGGGTCCCCAAGAGGAAATAAAGTTAAAACAAGATCAGAGTAGACTCTAATTCAATATGATTGATGTCCTTGTAAAAGGGGAAATTTGGACAAAGAGACAGATCCTCATAAAGGAAATACAGTATGAAGAGACACAGGGAGACAGCCATATATAAGCCAAGAAAAGAGGCCTGGAACAAATCCTTCCTTCACAGACCTCAAAAATAAAATAAAATAAACCCAACCCTGCTGACACCTTGATTTTGAACTTGTAACCTCCAAAACCGGGAGGTATTGTAGTATTTGATTAGAGTAGCTCTAGCAAACTAATGCAGGTGCTTTAGCCCAGAGAATCCCATTCAGTACACAAGGAGATCCACTTAAAAGGAACTAGTCATAAGTGCTAAAACTGTGTTTGTCTTTTAAGCAAGACACTTTTCTATAATTAAAGAAGTGCATCTGTTTCTATGACACTGCAGTTTCCGTGGTACTTGAGCAATGACAAAAATATGATTGTGGTTTTGTGATGGACATTTCACAAGGGAAGGGGATAAATGTTTGTTTAATAAACTACTTTTGAAGAATGATAATTTTTGTATCACCTTAAAATGGTAATTCCAGATTGACAAGGATTCAAACTGTAAAATTCACTTTAGAATTTTGTTGTAATTTTATATTCATTGCATTTGGAATCCTGGAACTGAGGCATATGTGCTGGGAAATGAATTGTTAATATGAAAATAGGAATTTCTGGTTTTAGTTAAAAGCTATTTATTTAAATTCTAGCATTGGCGAGGCTTTTGTCTTGAAGAGCTTTACCAAAGCAAATTCATCAGTTCTGAACTTAGATTTCTAGATGTTAATTTCAAATGAAGAACATACTTGAAATTGTGTTTCTCACAATCTCATAAATCCTTAAATGACCCTAGTAAAGTTGAAATTTACTTAGCATCTTTATAAACATTGTATCATTTCCTCATGGCATTAATATTTGAGTCTTTTTATGTTATAACTGAAACATACCATCTTCTACCAAACTTGCTCTTCCTCTTGCTTTGCATATTTATGCTAATGGTAGCACTGTTCTTTCAACTGCTCAACCAAGAACTTAATTATTCTAGATACCCTTCTGTATTAGTTGGGGTTCGCCAAGGAAACAGAGCAAATAGGAGAAATATAGAAAGAAATTTATTATGAGGGATTGGTTCATGTAATTATAAAAACCGAGGAGTCCCACAATCTGCTGTCTGCTAAGTGGAAGCCCAGAAAAGTCAGTGATATAGTTCTAATTCAAACCCGAAGGTCTGAGAATCAGTGGAGCAGGTCAGTCTTAGTCCTAGAAGCTCCTTGTTCTAAATCCTGGGTCCAATGGATTTCTGAATTCAGAATCTTTTGAATTTTATACAGAGATTATATACACATTCTGTTATTATTTAAGATTCCTAGGGGAGCCTGATCAGTCTCTTGAAATCAAACACGTCAATTATTATACAATAAGACATGAATAAAGTCACACAAAGTAGGATAAATACTCTATGTAGTTTCGTGTCAGTTCGCATCAGAATTTACAGTCAAATGAGTTTTCCATGAACTTATTTTTGAAAACCTCAGGTTTCCAGAGCTTTATAGATTTTGGAATTGTGGATCAGGGTTTGTGAACCTGTTTTTTTGTTTGTTTGTTTTTCCTCTCTCTTATAGTTAAAATATTTATGCAAATATTTTAAATATATTAATTGTAGCTAAATATAAATATTTTAACTAAATAATATAAATAAAATAATTTCTACTTGCTTTGTATTTGTTAATACCTATCATGTAAGAACTTACTATTGGCCAGGTACTATACTACATATTTTATATAGATGCATCAATAAGAAACCTACCAGGAAGACAGAAACCACTATAAGAATTTACAACAGAGATATTAATTTAGGGAATTGGTCATACAAGTGACTGGAAGAACTAAGAGCCAAATAGGAAAGAGTGAAGTTAGCCAGAGAGCAGCAATGGCAGGAAGCCACTGTCACCCCTAGGATGGACAGTCAAAAGGAAGAGGCGATATTGCAGAAGCCCAGGGCTTGGGGACACCTAAAGGAAGCAGGAAGATAGGTGGGTCTCCTCAGTAAGTGTTGGGGCCATAGAGGAGATGCAGCTGCTACCCAAGAACTTCCCTGAAGCAGAGAGGGAGGGGGAAATGCCCAGGTTTCTTCTTTCTTTCCACCCCCTCAATCTTCCACCAGCCAGAAACTTGACACAGGAGCGTGGGGAATGCAGGCTGAAGGAGTCAGCCCCCTCTGTGCCACAAAGTAGGCTACGGAAAGGCAAGGAAGTGATTGAGCACAAATAATCCCAAGACCAGCCTGATATATTCTGTTTCTTAACTCTTTCACCTCTATAAGGAAGGCACTATTATTATCTTTTGCAAACAGAGGAACTGAGATGCAAACAGGTTAAGAACTTGCAAAGCTAGTTAGCAATAGAAGCACAATGCAAACCCAGTTCTATATCCAGAGCCTATTCTAAACATTACATTGTCCTGGAACTTAGTAGGTACTTGTTTATTGAGCACTTCCTATGTAAAGTCTAGAGATACTAATATGAATGAAAGATGAAGTTAGAACACTATTGAACTCAATGTTATTCATCTCAATATTTTAGAGAGCAGGGAAAAAAAAAAAAAACTGTGGGCAACTGTGGGCCCTCCGTAACTGTGACAGCAATTCCAGTGAATAGTACATTCATAAACTCACTTTATGCTATATTTAGATATAATGCCAATTTTCTATTCCATGTGAGAAAAATTATCAAATAAGTAGCAGCAACTGCTAAGGAGCATATTAATTTCTCAGTCAGAAGCCAGCATTTGCTTATGGGTAGATCTAAGATAAACCTTTTTATTTACAGCCTATAAAATGCAAGTTTCTGAGAATGAATAAGATTTAGGAAGGTCAAGCAAGCTCTCCTTTAATCCCTTGAGATCTCATTTCCTTCTCTTTACAATAAAAAGGGTGGAAGAAAGAATGCCCATGAGAAAAAGAACTAAAGGAACATAAACTCATTTCTTGAAGTAGATAATATTTATAATGAAAAAGATAAGCTAGAAGGGAGCTTTACAAGTACACGACCCACTATTACATGAAGTTTTCTAGACTATACAGTCATTCCATGTGGTTCTAAAGTTAAAAGATATACAAATTTGTTGAAAATCTGTTAAGGCTGCTGTTATCCTGGTCCCAGGGAGAGTTAGGGGGCCCTTAATTCGACTAATATTAAGAACACCCATGTGTGACTCTTTCTTTTCCTCTTTCTTCTTTGCCACAGGTCTGCTGTCTTCTTCTGATATTTAATAGAAAAGGTAGAGAGAGCAGGGAACAAAAATTCAGTTTTCCTTTATAGGTCAGGGTTATTTAAAGAGAAAAAATATGTCTGTAACTTTTATAGTTGCAAAAATACATTGCCTCAATTGTTGCATTTTTACAACTACCAGCAAAAATGCCTTTTCAACTACACACTGCTTTTCTTTTAGGAAATGTCTCTATTCTTAAGTATTCTATCAAAATTCTTTTCTGATTCTGGTAGCTTTGCAGGTTGACTAAAATTTATGACATAAAAGAACTTAAATTTGTGTCCTTGAAGGTTTCAATTCAAAGCCATTCTATGCTTCTATAGAAATTCTAGGGAACTCTTTCTAGTCTAGCAGGACAGAAAAGAAATAAACATAAACTTTCTTTTAAATTTCACTCAAAAACTATTGTTCCTAATTAGAATAAGTCAATAAAACATCATCTCTTCAATTATCCGGGATAATAAACTAGACTAATTTGGAGGATAAGCATGAGAATCTCCTCCTTTGCTGGCTCTTTGACAACACTGTCTCCATACAGTGAGAGCCGTTTGTTGTAAGCTCAGTTGTCAGGAACCCAGGACATGCTTCCACTTTTTTGCTTTCAAATAGAGACTAATTTTCCTAAGTAGTGTTGTTTGTCAACTGTGTTATGGGTTTTGGTTATTGGTCTGTGACTTTATTTCCTTAAACTGGTGGTGTTGGCCTTATATTAAAGTCCTGAAGAGACAGTCTGCTAGGTCCATAAAGATTCCTGCGGAGACTCTGGGTATTGGTTGAGCTTTCTGAAAATCTAATAAAAACAATTTGAAAAGTCAAAAGCATAATAATCTCATATTTTACACTTGATACTCAATGGACATTTGTAAATTATTTTTAAAATAAAAGTGAAACAGCCCTGACCAGTGTGGCTCAGTTGTAGAGGCATCATCCAGCAAAGGAAGGATTGCAGTTGGATTCCCATTCAGGGCACAGGCTGGATTGCAGGTTCGGTCCATGGTCAGGTTGCATTCAAGAGGCAACCAATTGAAATTTCTCACTCACATCAATATTCTCTCATTCTTTTCTTCCTTTCCTCTCTTTAAAAATAAAATAAATACAAATCATTTTTTTAAATTAAAAAATAAGAGTGAAATAAATGATGGCAAATGTTGGATTTTTGTAATAGGGGATTGGATTTGTTACCTCTCCTCAAATTGTAGGGTCTTCTGTGATGATAATTTGTCTTAGACCCAATGACCATTTTCCTCCTGGGTTCTTTCAGATCTCTTGGATGACTGCCCTCCAATTCCAGATATTTTTTTGCATCTACATTGCGATAAGGTTTAGAATGTACCATCCTCTCTCACTGTTTGTTCTGTACCTCTGACCTTTCAGCTTCAAGCTGGAATTTGGGAGGGAAGATCTTCTTAGCATCTTTCTTAGCAAAGAATGAAACACAAAGTTGATTGGGACTCTGCTTTTCTTTTTTTTAACTTTATTTCTAAAGACCTCTTTCACTTCCTCATCAAATTGTGCTGTTCAGTCACTCTGACAGAACTGAGAGGTAAAGAAGTCTCTTTTCTGTGTTCTTTGCTAACAAACTCTCAACCCCCAGGAGCCACTACTTTTGACTACACTCCAGCTGTCGGGGCTCCCCTCTGACAAGAAGCCTTGCATGCTCAGGTCACCTCAGTCCTCCCTGCCCTGGGTGAGGCCAGTCTGGTCTTACAAATTCTCACTGGCAGTGACAGCCAGAGCAAGTCTATGAGTGCCAGCTGACTCTGGCATGAACTGTGTAGTTTTTGATTGAGTAAAAAGGAGGGAAATCAGAAACATTGGCTGAAACCCCAGATCTATCACAACTGGGATCTGGAGTCAAGTTATTTGATCTTCTGACCTTAATTTCCACTTTCAAAAAATAAGAATGGTAATAACTACCATATATGGTTGTTGTAAAAAGAATTAAATATGATAATATCTGTGACAATGTCTATGAAGTGAATTTCAAGGCATTAGAAAGTTGATGTTTAGATATTATTGTTGGATTCGCTAAGACACAGAAATCATGATGCTCTTGGGGTTAATGGTCATTTTTAGATGTCTTATAAGTTGAAGAACCATTCACAGTGATATTAGTGACTACTGAGCTGCTTCCCCACCATTGTTCCCTTCACTGGAGTGTTTACAATTCCCAAGAAGTCCCATCTAAAAGAGACAGTGAAAATCTAAAAGTACAAGTTCATGCTCTGAAATAGCAATATTAATTCAAGTACAAATAGGATGGCTCTACTCCCACAAAAAAAATTTGATACAATTTTTTTTACCATCTTCAGATAAACTGATATTTTAGATCTTAGAAAAATCTCAAGATGATTTGTTTTGTTTTAACTTGTCTCACCAGAATTTAAAATTAATGTTGTGATTCCTATCATCTATTATTTCAATAATGTACAATTCTAGAATTAAATAACTGAACATTATTCTGTCTTTTTTCTTTGCAATCTTTAAAAAATACAGATACGACAAAGCATAATTTTCCCAAAACAGCTTTTAAAAAGAAAATTATAAAGAGCATCTATTTATACTGCTTTCTATAACTTTCTCTTTTGACTGGGGTACATACAGAGGCTTCAGAGAATCCACATACAGTAATCCCTCTCTATATCGCGGTTCACTTATCACGGCCTCACTGTATCACGGGATTTTTTAAAATATTATATTTATTTATTGCGGATTTCTTGCTATATCACAAAATTTTGCAGTACTATATACGTATGTTGTTAAAGTTACATAGGTTTAAGAGTGTAGAATATGTTTAAGAACATAAGTAGTGTTTATAAAAGTGTGGAAAAGATTAATAAGGGAGTGGGAAAGGTTAATAAGGGACTGAGAATGGTTTATAAGTGTGTGGGAAGGGTTTATAAAGTCTTAAAATATATAAATACTGTACTAAAATAAATGTAAGGTACCTACTTTGCGGATTTTTACCTCTAGCCAGGGGTTCTAAGAATGTAATACCCACGATGAGTGAGAGAATACTGTACTACCCTAACATATGTAAAAGTGTTGCATGTGCATGCATCCTTCTGGGGAAAGGGTCCTTCTCTTCAGTGCTGATCTATGACTCAGTAAAAGTAAATAATGACAGCACTATATGGCCCTTGACCAGAAATCAATCACAGTGGGTGTCTGTGAACTTAAGACTTACTTTTGAGTTGGTTTATTTTTAATCTACCACATGGTTGCAGGTCTTTTCTTCAGTAATTGTAGTATTTGTTTGCTGCCTTAGTGACAGGAAAAAGCCAATGACTGGCACATTACACACTGGTGAAAGATAAATGCAAATAGGTAAGTTCTGAATGTGACCCTTTGATTGTCCAGCTTGCTGGGGTAGCTCTCTGGAGTACTTTTGCAGGGCAATTTAGAAAATTCTTTTGAACAGCTCCATTGTTTTTTCATTTTTATTGGACAAGAAATTACTCTACATTCTGGTCAGCAAGGAGCACATTATTCTGTCACAGCTGCATTGAAAGAGAAGCATTTTCAAAATGAATATGACATAGAGGAAACAAATAATTCTTGAAAAAAATTTGGCTCAGTAAGATAAACAGAAAATATTTTTTTCTGAAGAGCTTTATGGGGAACAATGACATTGGGTCACACAGGACTTTCTATTTTAAAAAGAACAAACTCCTTTCTATAGGTATTGACACTCATTTTTGTGTTTGGAACAGACATTATATTAAGAGAGATACAAAAGCATTGTGGATGCCTCTGAACACACAGAAGAAATATAAACTTCTTTCTAGCCATTTAAGTTACCCTCTGAGTATAAATTAACACCATCTAGAATGTCATTAACTCTTTCAGATTAAAGAATCTCTAGATATAGGCAGCACACCTGAATAGCATACTACAGGAGCATTTTACTCTCCCAATAAGATCCAAATAACTATGCTATAAATAAAATAACATAGTGACTGATGTGTAACTTTGAGCACATATTTACTGCCCGTGTTCTGTTTTTCTCATGCCTTCACAAGCAGGTGACACACTCAGTTAAACATGATAAAACTAAGTCAAACAAGTGTTCTCCTCTGGTCTGAAAAACTCTGGAGCAAATGTCTGATTAAAAGTACCCTTTAACTTGAGATTCTAGAGTTTCTTGTAACTATTCAACAATGCTAGAATTTCACATGGGGAACTATATACAAGCCTAGGGAACTCCAGGAAGTAGAAGGCAATAAAGAAATGAAGGATAGCACAGGGAGGAGAGAAAGAATACTTGCTGAGTTAATGGGAGAGAAGAGATCTGTCTATCAGCAGAGGTCACTTTAAACACAGGCAAGTCAAGAAGTGACCTCTAGGCTGTGATTTGAGATGTGCTGCAACACATTTCCTATTGCTCCTCCTCCAACCCCAACCATCTCTAATCAAAATTCAGGTCCACAGTCCCTTCCTGGAAACCACGGGACCAGCTGGAATTTGGAATTCTGAACATTTTGGACTTCAGAAAGTTAATAGAATGTAAATACCTTATATTACATAACACTCCATAGTGGGACTGGTGGCACCCCATTATCAAATACACTAATATTCTACTGAAAAATGTATGAATGTTCATAGATGTGAAAACAAAGACTATAAATAGCCTCATGTCAATTCATACCAGATTTGTACCCAGTTAGGTCAGGTTAGCTTTTGTCACCAAATTACTTTCTCAAGGTGGAATATTGCTACATCAATTCATCCCAGGGAGTCTTTCCCACCTCTTATATCTATGCCTTCCCACAAAAATTACTAATTACTCGAGTAGTCCCAAGTTCTCCAGATTTTATTTTAATATTTGAATTAAAATTTTAATAGTTGAAAAAAAAAGTTCTATCTGATATAGAGTGGGAAACCTCCTGCTTGGTCACCTCATCATGTTTCCAAGCCTTTTCTGGTTTGTTGGGTTTCCATCACATCTGGCTTTTGATTGCTATTTTATTTTCTCTGCTTTATTTGACCCAAGCATGGGACACAGTGACTCTTCCTTTGAGTGTCTAATGCAAACAAAGCGAGGTGGAGAGATAGAGGAGGAGACAGATACAGGAGATATTAAGGCTGTCAAGTGAATGAGACTTGGCTTACTAGGCTGTGGAAATGAGGGGAAGACATTGCATTTCTGTCTTGGGTGAATACTTAAGGAACAGTACTTCTTGCTGATACAAATACAAAGAAGTTTCACTGAAAATATCTTACATCCAATAAAAGAATTTTACTTAAGATAAAAGGAAAATAGAGAGGAGATTATATCTTGGAAAAACAGGGAAAAAATGAATTAAAAATTTAAATTTATGAACCCTCATCCATTACCACCACTCATATCTTTAAATTTAACTACATGTCTCCACTTAGGACTCCAGACTCTGGCTATGATGCTGGGATTCCTCCCACTCTATTTGTGTTGCCCAATACAGTAACCACTAGCCACATGTGGCCACTGAGCTCTTGAAATTGAGCTAGTCTAAAATTAATATGTGTGAATGTAAAATATATTACTAAAATTTATTTCCCTGTGTCCTTTTTTTATCTCATTATTAGAAAATTTAAAATTATATATATGATTCACATTATGTTTTTATTGGGAAGTGCTGATCTAAGTTTTTCTCATATTTGCCTCTCTTTTAAGAAACTATCTCTATCAGTCATCTTTCAGAAATTCACAGGTTCTCCCATTCATATACTAAGCAAGCAATATGGTCCCCTCTTGATTTTAGCCTACCCAATCTTGGACAAGCCCAACTGAGAATGAGAGAGGAGAGGGTCAGGAGGGAGTATGGGGGACAGTTTTCCACTCAGATCCTCAGAGTGGCTATTAGAGTACTTTCTTAAACATAGCCTATTCTTATTTAAAGATAAATTCTGTTGCTGATGTTAACATATAAAAAACACAATTTCTAATATAAACATATATAGAAAAACATATTTATTAGTCATTAACTTGAAAGACTGTATGTAGAACCTGAGCAATGTGAAATTCTTGACTTTATGTTATTTTGTTGACAAAAAATCTTGAATTGTGGCTAATTCTTTATCTGAGTCTCAAAGACTAGGAAGGAAAGCAAAAAGAGATTGGTTGACACTCTTTAGGGAGATTTCATCCATGACATGGCAAAGCATGATGACACAAGTCTGCCTGCTATTAGAGAATACCTCTTTCCTTACTCAGTGGATATGCATTGAGTTCCTACTAGGTTTGAGCAGTATGAATGCTAAGCAGTAGATGCTCATAACAGCTAAGCTCTCTGGAGGCAGTATTCTTCTCCCACGGACACCAAGTGTCAATAAATAAGTGCCTTATTTCCCTCATTTCCATACCTGAACATGTCACCTTCTAAAGATATATCTTGATAAGTAAAAAATGAGTCATTAATATTTACCTTTCCATTTGAGGAGAAAAATAAAGATACTATATATAAATATTATGTTAATCTAAAAGACTATGCTCAAAGCCAAGAAAAAAGAAAAATCATTCTATAGCATCTTCTTATTTCTATAGCTAATAAAAAATATCTTGCCTTTTTTTCCATGAAATTACCACTCAACTTTATATAATTTAAGAACTCAGGGAATGTAACAGAGTATAATTACTTACTCCTTCCTTTTATAAAAAGATCATCAGTTTCAATAAACATCTACAAGAGCTATAAAAATATCAGAAATATCATTGGTTCTTTATGACTCGTGGAACAAGCTACTTTTATTAACAATTTTCAGAACAATTCAGTTTTCTGCATTATTTTTCTGAAGTGATATTTAGTAAGTTAGGTCAACTTTAAGAAGTTATTCTATAATATTTATGTTTATTGCACAAATATGAAGAAAAATCACTCAATTACTAAAATCACGGAAGTCCAAATGTATTTCCAGAGATATCAGTTCTTCTCGCCTAATAAGTTGGAATTTCACATCATTTAGATACTTTTAAACCTCAAAATCACATAGAAAGTAAAGATAATAGCTGACACATATATTTACTTTAAGCTAGTCACTATTCTATGCACTTCACATGTATTGACTTATTCAGTCCTTACAACATTCAGAGGTAAATATTATTTAACCTCATATTACAAATAAGGAAGCACAGAGAGATTAGAAACTAGTCCAAGTTCATAAGGCTGTTAGTGGTATCACCTGAGTGATCCCAACTCCTGAATCCTCACTTTTTAAAAAAAAATTTTTTTATTGTTTTTTAATTACAGTTGGCCTGAAGGGGTTATTCAATGAAGATTCATGGAGAGAAATGGAGAGGATATTCCAAGAGTGGAGCCTGATTAAAGAAAATGTAGGGATGATGTAAAAATGAATAAATGTAGAAGATCATCTCATAATAATGCTTTTTCCCTGTGTGGGCGACTAGAGGAAGAGGACTGTCCCAGATGAGTCCTAAGGATGCACTTTTTTATTGGTGATATTACTGAAAATATCTCTTCTCTCACTTCCATCTGTTACCTTTTATTCTTCTAGATTTTTAAGAGAGTTGTAATAATAAAAGAAAGGACCCAAAGAGATTGAGCTTAGATGTGTTTCGTTTCTCTCCTGTTTTCTGATCTTTTCTCACTGCTTTTTAAAAATATTTATTTTTCTTTTTTTATTTTTCTTTTTATTGTTGTTCAATTACAGTTGTCCAGTTTTTTCCTGTTGCTCTCCCCTTTCTCTCCCACCTCTCTCCCACATTCAGTCTCCACCCTGTTGTCCATTTCCATGGGCCATTTATATTAGTTCCTTGACAAGACTCTTCCCTTCTTTCCCCTTGTCATAGTTCTCACTTTTCAACATTGTGCTCTGCTTCCTAATAAAATAGCAACAACAATAATAATTGATATTTGATGTGGTTATTTGTTTAATTAATGATGGTAAGACTGCCTGAAACCGTACCTTCTGACAAAACCGAGCACAAGTAAACAAAGCAGACATCAAAACCAATCTGCCTCAAAACTAAACTCAAGGTACAGTCACCCAGAATGATCTACATATGTCAGTAATTTACCTCTGAGCAGTATATGCAGCTGCATTGTTCCAAAAATTGAAATAAAGAGAACTGTTGGTAAAGCTAAAAAAACAACTCAAGAAAATGTGATGGCCTTGCTCCACAAAGACCGCCCTGTACTAGCAGGAAGGAGATCAGTGCTACAGTCCACGTGGGAAATAATGCAGACCAAAAACACCAGTAGCAGAGGGAATGGAGAAAAGGGAACAGGTGAGGTAGATGGCACTTGAGTGGATGTGACTTGGGTACTAGTTGAATGTACCAAGAGAAAGAAACAATATTTGGGATTGTTGCTCAGGGACCTGGCTTGAATGATGGTAAGAGCATGAGGCCTGCCATTCGTTAGCATAGGGGACAGGGAAGGAAAGGCAGTTTAGAGGGTATAGATAATAAACTCTGCTTGGGAAATATTTGGCTTAGGGTGTGAGTGGAACATCAAATGAAAATGTCCTGGAAGGAGCTGGAAGGATGGGTCTGAAGCTCAGGAGAGAGTCTAAGTTGAAGATGGAGTGGCCATCAGCATGTACATTGTAGTTTAAACTGTGGCACACTGCTCCTAGGTAGTGTTTCTAAAAGCAACCTTCCTAAGGTGATTACATTTAATTCTTCTAATGTCTGTTAACTGTTTATGCCTCCTACACCTATGGCACTGTCACAAATTCAAAAAGGCCTTTAAGTATATTTTAATTTTATGCTCCCTCTAAGAACCTGAACTTGAATAGAATAAAAAGAATAACTCAGAATCAAGACATAATATGGCAAAACCATAAGAGAAACAAAAAATCTTCCAGTGGATCAAATGAAGCACAGAAGTTGGAGAGATAAGGGAATAGTTAAGGAAGGAAGTGGCATTTGAGCGAGGCATGAGAAAAAGTGAGAAGGAGGCAGTTGTGGCATGGAGGTGGGAGGAACCACTGCATCGGTCAAGGCTTATCTGAACAGTCAAGGCTTCTTTCAGCAGAAAAGGATTCCTCTAATTCCCAGATATTAAAATGCTTACAGAGTAAATGGGAGAACTAAATAAAGACACTCTGGGCAGGGTGTCTGGAGACAACCCCCAAGTTCCCACTGCAGGAATGGGTTTCTGAGTCAGCTGCCTCACCTGTCAAGAAGCTGCCACCTCCAAGGCCAACCCCAGTGCCATCCACCTCTACAGCAATCTGCTCCAGCAGAGTGGACACTCCTTGTTCTTCCTCTCGTGACTGCAAAATTCAAGTAGAAATTCAAGTCTCATGTGAGTTCATCTAACTGACCAGACCTAAATCATGTCTGGCACACTTGCTATAAGACAGAGTCTGGAAAATGTGGTTTTTAATCTTTCTGATCATGGAAGTACAAAAGAACACACTAAAAGGAAATTGGGAAAGATGAATAAGACCGTCTATATATCTGCCACACGACACGTGCAGACACTTGTCATTAGGCTATGAACCAAGCATCTACCTACCAATTCATTTACTCATTTACTCAAAAAGCAGTTTAATGTTAACAATGTGTCAATAATAAAAATTTTACATTTCTACCTTCATCTAACTTCTATTCTCTGAGAACACATCAATTCACTATTCAACTACAGTCTGTTATTGTACTCTTCACTTTTTAATCTAAAATATGACTTTATATTTCTTGACATTTGTTTTATTGCTTGAAAATGTCAATTTAGCTGTTGACTTTCTGTGTTGGAATCATTTAACTACTAAAGTAGTTAATGTTCTTATCTTGCATCTGGTAGCTAAAGCCAGTCTTTGAAATACAGGACATGAAAATAATCCCTCACTATTCCGTTCCTATTCATATGAACAACATATGTTCTCATTTTCATTTAATAATTATCATCATTTAATAATGGTAATGATAAGAAGGAAGAAGATGAGAGGAACACCACTAATGATTATGTAGTGCTTGCCATGTACCAAACACTGTGCTAAACAGTCAACTTTGATTACTTCATTTAATTTTTATAATAACTTTATTAGAGAGATTCTATAATGATCACTATTTTACAAATGAGAAAACTCATATTTTACAAATATGAAAGAATAAGAAGATAATCTTATCAACCAATTAGCAGTTTTAACTAAGAATAATTGCATGCCTCTAAGCCCTTCTTTCTAACATGAAGAAGCCCTTACCCAAGGCAAGATTCAGTAAAAATTCCTGATAACCTATATTTTGATTCACAAAAAGCTACTCCACCTCTGTATAATTGAGTGTGTGGTTATATAGAAAAATGATATCTAACTTTACCCTGTTTAAGACAAAAATCTTAACTCTAAATTGTTTTATAAACCATAATGCTCCATTGTACTAACATGAGAACATGTAGAACTTCTTGTCATTGAGTCTATTATTTTAGCCCCTCAATACAAAAGGTGGAAAACATTAAAGTGATATAATTTTCCCAAATAACAAAAACACAGATTGCAGCTCCATTTTTCAATCAATGTGAAGCAGGTCTCATTCCAGACCCTGAGTTTCAATGGGAAAGGCTTCAGTTATCACAGCAGCACCCCCAGAGATAAATTATGCTCCTTAGACCTGGATTCCAGGGATTAGCCTGGCATCAGAATATGACATTAATAAACTTAGAAACATGAGAGAAGAGTGCCTGGCACAGAGTTCCAGCTTGCTGCTAATTTGTGATGTGGCTTTAAATAAGCCATTTAACTTCTCCCCCTTTGCTTCCTCATCTGTAAAATCAGGATTAAAAATAAATTCTCAGAACTTGGTCAGCATTAATTTGTGTTTTGAAAGCATATTAAGTTTCGAGCACTGAGTAGAATAATGTTAAAATATCCAAATGAATGTCCTGATGTGTCTTAAGTTAAATGTCTAATTTGGAAAGAGATTTTGGTCAGTTCCATTTCTGACAAGTTCATCGAAGTACTGTTTTAGGTATGTTAAAGTGATCCATTTGAAAGACCACATCAATGCCTTACATAAATATTCACACTGATTGTGCCAAAAGCAACTAGATGATAATTAAATTTTTAGTAAAACATCAATTCAGTGACATTTTTTCTTCACTGTCTAAAATTCCTTTATAACAGGAAATTATAATAACGACTGGCATTTCACTATAAATAACCACACAGAGCTTTTAGACAGCTATAGTTGGCTTAAGAAAATAAAATGAGATATTAAATATTTCCTGCTGATCATATTTTAAACAACCCTCTCTTTTCGTCGTCGGCAGCCATCCGTCTCGAGAGACGATGGTGTAGCTTCTTAAGAGTCTATCTGCACCGCCGAGAATGGCTGTGCAGTCCGACTCGGGAGTGACACGGTATCTGTCTCCTCCCGTGTTGAATCGACATCTTGCGATGACGCTGGAGTGTCCTCTCCAGTGAAGCTGAAGCTACAGAGCCTGGGCAGGGTGATATGGAGGGTCTGCTGTTGCCCATGCAGCAGACCCCCCCCTCTCTTCGCAGCTGAAGGGTCCAAGGGAAAGACGGAGTCAATAGAGCTTGGCTTCAGGTGCGCTGCAGGAGTTGCCGGTGTTGACTACAGCGTCAAACCGCCTTAGGGACTCCGGCTCCGGATTTTCTGTCGGGGTTTACTCCCTTAGCCTTTCCCCTGAAGAGGTATGCCGCAAGGCAGCGGAGGTTTTTTGGAGTCAGAGTTTTCCTTCTCTGATGTGCCCTGACTGGAAGATCGAACCAGCGACACTTAGCTCGCAGGCCGACGCTCAATCCACTGAGCCAAACCAGCCAGGAACAACCCTCTCTTTTACCCTAAAGAAATATAGCCTTTTTGCATTAAGGTCTTATTTCTGAAACCACCAAAATATGCACTTTTGTCCTGTGAGTGGGAACATTCATCCAGACAACAAATACTTATTTAACATTATCATGTGCCAACAATATTCCTGGTACTAAAGGTACAATAGTAAACAGAAAGAATCAAAATTCCTATCCTTATGAATCTTACATTCTAGTGGAATGGAAACAAAGGCTTTTTAAAAAATAAAATAGGAAGAAAATTACAGAGAATGATGAGACACCTGGAAGAGTTGGAGAGTTGGAATAGGGTGAAGATAGCAATTGTAAACTGTGGTCAGAAAAGGCCATTCTGATAGAGAGGAAATTTGAAAATAGACCCATGGCTTTGTTTGTCTATGGCCATCTTGAGAAAATACATTCCAGGAAGAGGGAAGAACAAGTCTAAAAGCCTGACGCATTCTGGAAGTTTGAAAACGGGCAAAGAAGCTAGGACAGAAGCAGCAGAGAGAACGAGGAACAGAGTAGTAAAAGAGGTAAAATATATAGTGAAGTATTGGGGGGGGTCAAAGAGATGTATTTCATATGTGGAGAATAAGTTGTATGAAGACAAAGGAGGTGGCATGGAGATGTGGCAGGAGGCTTATTCTGCTAATCCAGGAAAAGGGGAGGGCAGCTGGGACCAGCACAGCCATGCTGAAGGTGACTGGGCTCTCAATATATTTTTAAGTATAAAGCTAAAAGGATTTCCACACACATGCCCCAGAAAAACAATTGATATAGAATGTAAGAGAGAGAGAGAGAGAGACAGAGACAGAGAGACAGAGAGAAAGTTCAAGGATGGTGTTAAGATTTTTAGACTAAGTATCCAGGATAAAATTGCCATCAACAGAGATAGGAAAGACTTTAAGAAAGCCACTTTGGGAAAAAGCAAAGGTTTATTTTCAGGCAAGTGTAATTTGAAAATGTTATTAAACATCCAGTTGAGACAGAGTAGACATTGGTTATACAAGATTAGAATTCAAGGGAGACGCCCAAGTTAAAGAACCAAATTCAAGGTCTCATCAATAGATACAAAGAGCATGTTTAAAGCCTTGAGGCTCTATGAGATTGCATGAGAATAAAAATAGCAAAAGAGCAGACAAGATAATTCACAATTATTTTTGCTAAAAAGTAAATGCTTACCTAAATATAAAAACACGCACAACTTCAAAAAAGCATCAAAGATCATTCAGCTTCACATCATCTGAATAGTCCAGAAAATCTCCAACCTGACCCTGAATTAAGGTGATACTGGATTCCTAGTGCTTCCAGGAACTTGGTAGAAACTATTAGTGTTCTTTATTGAGGAGTATAATATATAGAAGCCTCAAAGTATTTTTACAATCATTTTCAAATGTAATATCTGACACCCAAAGGGCACATAAGGAGATCCAGCAGAAACAGCAGACAAAGGAATAGATCCACAGGGGCTTTAGATATTGGAATTTCCAAAATTAGACTTTAAGACAACTGTGTTTACTTTATTCATGGAAAGCAGACAACTGGAAACTAAAAATATATGTCATAGAGAATTTGAAGAGTTAAAAGTATAATTACCTAAATTAAGAAATTATGAAAGAATTTAGAAGTAAATTATATCTGCCTAAGAGAAAAATAGTGAACTGGAAAAACTTGAAAAAATAATCTAGAAAACAAAAATCAAAGCATGTGGTGAGAGTTTTTGGGCATACTGTGAAGTCTAACATACATCATTGGACTTCCAAGCATAAGGGGACAGAAGCAATATTTGAAAAGGTAACTAAAAAACTTTTAAAACTAATGAATCATATTGATCCCTAGATTCAAGAAGACCAGTAAGTTCTAGGCAGAATAAGCAAAAATAAAGAGAATATTTTTATGGAGTAAACCCTAGAGAATTTCAGTATTTAGAAGATAGAAATATTAAGGGATGAATGCATAAAGTGTAGTTTATGTATACAATGGAATATTATTCAGCCACAAGAAGGAAGGAAATCCTGACACTTGCAACAATATGGATGAAACTTGAGGGTATTATGCTTACTGAGAAAAGCCATACAGGGAAAGATAAACATTGTATACACTTATTTATGGAATCCAAAAGAGCTGAACTCATAGAAACAGAAAGTAGCACAGTGGTTACTAGGGGCTATGGGGTGAGGAAATTGGAAAGATGTTGTTAAAATCCATAGGAAAATGACAGCTCATCAGCTGGGGGATGATAGCAGGTTTTCTAAAGAAGGTGGCATTTGAGATGAACATTGAAGGATAGATAGAATTTCAATAAATGGAGAGAGAGTACTTATCTGAACTTTATTTGGAATATGAAACCATTAAATATTTTAGAGCAGAGTAATCTGATGTGGTACATAAAATGAGTTGAGAGAAAAAGAAACTAAAGGTTGGAAGACTTCTCAGTGGTCTACAGCAATAGTCCAGGTGACTAATGAAAGAAATAGGATGACTTTGTAAAGTACATGATTGCTTATCCACAATGCTATATACCTGAAACTAATACTAATTGAAAAACATTAAAAATTAAATATAAGTAAATAAATAGTAAAAAGAAAAAAGAAATAGGGTGATAGCATTGAGAATGAATGGGCAAGAAAAACTGGAAACTTGATTTCATCAGTTAGCTACTGCTTTAAGAATGCCTTTTAACAAACAATGCTGAAATTTAGTGGCTCTAAAAAGGGGTATTTTTTCCTTGGTCACACATCTGTGCCTTGTCTAGGAGTTGGCTGGTCTAGTCTGGGCTTGACTGGATTTGAGTCGAAGCTGTAGGTTGGATCAAAAGCTGTTCCATGTGACTCCCATCTTCCTTGAATTTATTAGATGTGAAGAAATGACAGAAATTAAAAATACTTTATGTTGGGTAACAAAAAATAAAGAAAGGAAAAAATGATAAGCCAGTTGAAAATTTGACTGAATGATTAGTCTATAGAGACTGAAGACAGGTGATCACAAATTCTGTGATACTACATTAATTTTCAAGTATATTCCAATATTAATTGACCATGAAGACATAGGTTTATTTCTGGGCTCTCCATTCTGTTCCACTTATCTATGTGTCTATTTTTATGCCAGTACAATGCTGTTTTAATTACTGTGGACTTACAGTATATTTGATATTAGATAGCATGATTCCTTCAACTTTGTTCTTCTTCCTCAGGATTGGTGTTGCTATGCAGGGCCTTTTGTGATTCCATATACATTTTTGAAATATTTGTTTCAGTTCTGTGAAATGCATCATTGGAATCTTGATAGAAATTGCATTGAATCTATATATTGCTGTCGGTAGTGTGGACATTTTAATGATATTAAATCTTCCTATCCATGAATGTGCTATGTGCTTCCACTTATTTGTATCTTCTTCAATTTTTTTCTTCAGTGTCTTATAATTTTCCTAGTACAGGTCTTTTACATCCTTGGTTAGGTTTATTCCTAGGTATTTAATTCTTTTTGTAGTAATCGTGAATGGGATTGTTTTCTTAATTTCCCTTTCTGTTAATTCATTATTGGCATATAAAGCGCAACTTATTTCTGGATATTAATTTTGCATCCTGCTATTTTGCTGAATTCATTTACCAGTTCTAGTAGTTTTTTTGTGGAGTCTTTGGGTTTTCTATGCATAGTATCATGTCATCTGCAATTAATGACAGTTTTACTTCTTCCTTTCCAATTTGGATGCAGAGGGTTTGTTATGTGTGACCTTCATTATGTTTAGGTACGCTCCCTCTTTTCCCACTTTGCTAAAAGTCTTTATCATAAACTTTTTGAATCTTTGATATCACATGAAGATAGGGATGTCCCTTCAACAAACAAGTGCTGGCAAGGATGTGGAGAAGGGGGAACTCTTTTGCATTGTTGGTGGGAATACAGACTGGTGCAGCCATGGTGGAAAAACAGTATGGAGATACCTCAAAAAATTAAAAATGGATCTACCTTTTGATCCCACTTTTAGGAATATATCTGAAGAAAACCAAAACACTAATTTGAAAGGACATAAGAGCCCCTATGTTCGTTGAAGCATCATTTACAATCACCAAGATATGGAAGCAGCCCAAGTGTCCATCAGTAGATGAGTAGATAAAACAACTATGGGACATTTACACAATGGAATACTACTCAGCCATAAAAAAGAATATTTTACCCTTTGTGATAGTATAGATGGACCTGAAGAACATTATGCTAAGTAAATAAGCCAGTCAGAGAGAGACAAATACCATATGATTTCACTCATACATGGAATCACATGAACAAACTGAACTATCAAGGAAAATGGGGACAGAAATATAGATGGAGAGCAGACTGACAGCTACTGTAGGGTGGGGAGGAGAGGTGGTGGAGGGTTTGAGCAAAATGGTAAAAGGATTCATGGACAATACAATAGTGTGGTGATTGTAGGGGGAAAGGAGATATAAGGAGATAAATGGTAATGGAAAAAATACAGTAAAAGATTTTTAAAAATTAAAGTATATTCCAGGTGTAAGCATTTCCAATATGTATTTCTAAATGAAGAATTTAAGTATTCAGGAGAAAGATAATGATATTTCATTGATTCCGAAGACATTCTTTTATTCACTTTTTGAAAAACATTGATTAAACACTTCCTATATATCAAGTACTAGCGTAGGCACTTCCACTAAAATAAGTAACATAGTAAACTTTTTTGAGGATTCCATAGTCCAAAAGAAAGGGTAGACATGTAAATAAATAAGTACAATGTAAAATTAACATGTGGTTTTAGTTTTCAAAGGGCATAAGCCTACGATCTCATTACCTGAGTGATTATCTGTACGTATAGGCCTCACTGAATCCTGTCTGCATCGCTGCCTCCTGAGACTCGATGGTTTGGCTGAACTAAGTGTCTGGGTTGGTGAAGAATTGGGTGGTCTGTGGGCTTCACTTTAAAACTAGTTTCTCTTTTCTGTTGTAATGGCTTGGACAGAAAGGGCCCAGAGGTCTCAGAGGGGGGAAACCTAAAATATTTCCCTCAGCCCAAACTAAGTACAGTGGGCAAAAGGGTTTTGGACAGGTGAGATGTACCTGGCACACCTTACTCCAAAGAAGCCCCTTTTTTTTCCCTAATGTGGGACATCGAAAAGTTAATCCCTGCCTTTTGTCATCTAGTGGTTATGGATTGAATGATGTCTTTTAACCCTGTTGCCAAATCTGTTGTCTCCAGAATACTACAAGGATGCCAGACTGTTATATCAAGCATGCCATTGTCCAGGGACAGCCAACCGACCTGGAGTCTGCAAGATCCTTCCCCATGTGGGAAGGCCACCCTCCCCTTCACCCCCACTCTTATTAGGGATTTCTGGGCCCAAGGGTATGTAGGATGATGACCATGTCCAGCTTGAAGCAGCTAGAGGAGCATGAGACCATCGACCATTTTCCTCTATAAGATTATAAAGGGTCTTAAGTCTGAGAGGGGGGATTGCTATTTTTTATAGTCATAAAAAACTAATTAATTAATTTTAAAAATAATAATAATATAGAAAAGGGAGAAGCCAGAGAACTTGTATGCATGACCCATGGGCATGCATGGGGGGGGTGGGGGGCTTGTTGGGGGAGGGGGGTGCTAGGCAGAAGGGAGCAAAGGGGAAAAATTGGAACTATTGTAACAATATAATCAATAAAATATACTTTAGAAAAGTAAAATGTAATATGACAATGTAGCTAAGTAGAAAATACTTCTGTAACACAAAAAATAATAGAATAATAACTTTGACTTGCATGGGAAGTGTGGAGTGGGAGTGGAGGGGACATGAAGTTCTTGAAAAGTGATTTGTGTGATTATATGTGAAGAGTGACTGAGGTCAGGTTGAAGAGTAAAGACATTCCTAGAAAAGGAATCATCGTGAACAAAAAGAAAAACAACATGAGAGCATATATTTCAAAATTAATAGCATGGGGGGTAGGGGGGTTAGCAAGTGATGATAAAGTTTTTAAGGTAGGAAAGAGCCAGCTTATAGAGGTCAGAGCAGTCCATGTTGATGCTTGATTTTTACCCTTGAAATAATGAGAAACTGTTAATGGGTTTTAAGCAGGGAGAGCAATATCTATGTCATGCCAAAGTTGGAACTTATCTGGAGAGTCATCCTTGATTCTCTGTTCCCATTCACCCTCATGGTTATTCAATCAATCGCTATATCCTAAAGATGTTTAATTCTTTTCTTTTTTTTTAATTTTTTAAAAAATATTTTATTTATTCATTTTTAGTGAGAGGGAAGGGGGGGAGAAAGAGTGGGAGAGAAACATCAACCAACTGGGGACCTGGCCCACAACCTAGGCATGTGCCCTGACTGGGAATCAATCTATGAGTTTCTTAAGTTTGTACTCTGCATCTCTATAGCTACAAATGTAATTCAGATTTTCTTTGTACTATCTCTATAAATAGCCCTTCAATTGCTACATTAGCTATCTATCTCTGAATAATAAATTATCCCAAAACTGAAAAGCTTAAAACAGCAATACACAGAATTTGGTTAGTTCAGAAAACATTGAACTATTTCTTTCTTTGTTGCTTCTGCTGAAAATTATGACTGTATTTTAAATGTCCTTTTCCTCCAGCACTCATGCCCAGCTTTATCTTTACCTTCCTTCTTAATTAGCATCTACTCATCTTTCAATACACATTCAAGAGTCATTTTGCCTAGCAAATCTTTTATGACTTTCTTCAGCTTTTGCCACACAGTCATACTTTTCCCTTGTGCTTCCTTAATATAGTATGTAAATATATATCCTTCTATGTATCATAGTCTGCAATTATTATCCAACTATACAATGTCTCCTCCACTGAATAGGGAACATTTTGAGGTTTTAATTCCTCTCATATTCATACTAGTATTTATAGCATAAAGTATCTGAAAAAAATCATAGGCACTCAATAAATGTTCATCGAATAAATAATTGACTGGATTTGCATGTTGGAAAAATTGTTTTGATAGTGATAAAAATATATGTCCCATGCATCAGGAGGTTGCCAGTTTGATTTTCAGTCAGGGCACATACCTAGGTTGTGGGTTTGGTCCTTGGTAGGGGTGCTTATGGGAAGTAACTGATTGATCTTTCTCTCTCTCTCTCTTTCTTCCTTTCTCTCTGCAAAATCAATAGACACATCCTTGGCTGAGGATTTTTTTTAAAAGAAAGAAACAAAGAAAATAAGTTCTGGCCAGGTAGCTCAGTTGGTTAGAGTATTGTCAGATAGGCCAAGGTTATGGGTTCAATCCCCGATTTGGGCGTATATAAAAATCAAACAATGAATGCATAACTAAGTGAAACAACAAACCAATGTTTCTCTCTCTCTCTCTCTCTCTCTTTCTGTTTCTCTCTCTCTAACCAACTGAGCTAAACTTTTTAAATAATCTAAGTACAATGGGAGAGATGGGAGTAGGCAGAGAGGAATTGGGGGAAGGTGGACGAGGAGGAGTAAAAAGAGATGAGAGAATGAAGAATAAAGGGGAGTAAGAGAGAAAGAGGTTGAGGTAAAAGAAGAAAGAAAAAATAAAGAAAGGAAACTTTTTATCAAGCAAATTTTAAATACAGAAGCAAGATCCTCGTATAAGCATTAAGGTTGTTTTCCTTAAAGATACATAAAAATGAAGTAACCAGAACCTAATCTTGCCAATTTAAACAAATTTAGTCACTTTTTTTGTATTTTAAATTCAAAGATAAGAATAAATGAGCTGAATTAAAGAATCAAGTAAGGGGTTCTGGTAAAAATGGAAAAATAGGTAAATTCGGTACTCAAATTGTCCCACAACCACATAAAAAATACAACTAAACTACAGAACAACCATCATTTAAAACCACCTGAAATCTAGCTGAAGAGAAATCCTATAACTAAAGATATATAGAAGAAGCCATTTGAAGACTGGTAGGAGGAGCAGAGATACAGAATAGGCCAGTCTCACATCTACATGTAATGGATAAATATCTAAAGGGATATCTCAGCTGTGGAGGTCCGCTCTGAGGAGCAAGGGATCCCAGCCCCACACCAGGCCCCCCAGACCAGGGTTCCAGTGCCAGGAAGAAAAGTCTCCATATCTTCTGGCTATAAAATCCAGTGGGGATTGTGTCTGAGTGAGGTGGATGACAGCTGTCATCCCAGTTGTTCCTCTCAAAGGACCAGAACACAGACTTACTCACTAAGGGACTCACTTACTCAGAGTTGGGGCAACAGTTCTAAGGGCATCAGGAATATGTGAGGAGTAACTGAAGAGTATGGCATCAGGGCCAGAGCTGGAGGGACAACTTTCTCCCAGACAAAAGTGCTGGCAGAGACCATTATTCCTTTGCTGAGCCCTTCCCCCACAGAGCCAGCAGGCGAGCACCATATCTGAACCCCCATCAACCTGGCTATCACTGTCCATTTAGCCCTGGTGACTCCCTGAAACCTTGCCCCACCCACCTTCTGGGCCCACCCAAGTCATTTACAGTGGCTTTTCCATACAAATGGCCTGTCTTGACTCATGCTTTAAGCTCTCAAAAAATCTCTCAAACAAGCAACATCTGGCCTCAGGGTGCCCTGTATCTCTCACCGAGTGGCCCCAGAACCAGCAATAGGGTCAGCCAGCTTAACTTTGAAGTTTGGCACCTCCACACCCAGCATAAGTAACAGCCATTGGCAGATCACTTGGTTGATCATGCCAGGTGGTCTTCGGCAGAACACAGGCCACAACTGACCTTGACCTGCACCTCCTGGGAGGCCCCAGAGCCAGCATATCTGGTGAACAGCTTCAGATTGTGTTTAAGCAACACCTGATCCACCTCCACAAATAACACACTCAATGGGAAAACTCAGTGAGCACCAGAGCCCCACTGAAGTCCTGCTCCATGGGGTGGGCCCCTGCAGAGCTGATCCTTCACAGTGGTCTCAGCCAGTCCTTGCACCTGATCTACCTAAGATTAAATCCCTCACACTGATGTTCCATCAGCATTGAAGGTTCAATTACAACAAGAGGATGTACACAGCCCAAACAGCAAGGGAAGAGGGGGACATAGATGCAGGTGGAGTTCCCAGCTCAAGTAAACAGGGACGCTGTGCTACTATATAAGACCACTTTACCAAACCTGGGAGATGTAGCAGCTCTACTTAATACATAGAAACAAATACAGGGAGGCTGTAAAAATGAGGAGACAAAGAAACATGTCCAAATGAAAGAACAGAGCAAAACTCCAGAAAAAGAACAAAACAAAATGGAGACAAGCAATTTACTAAATGTAGAGTTCAATAAACTTAGGGGAAGAGTAGATGAACTTAGTAAGCACTTTGACAAAGAGATAGGAAACATAAAAACTGAGACAGAAACCATTTTTTAAATAGTTAGAAATAAAGAATACAATAACTGAAATGAAGAATACATTACAGGGATCAATAGTGGAGTAGATTAAGCAGAGAAATCAGAGATTTGAAAGACAACAAAGTAGAAAACACCCAACCAGAACTACAGAAAAGAAAAAAGAGTTTTAAAAAATGAGAATAATATAAGTAGACTCTGGGACAACTTCAAGTGTACTAACATTTGTATCATGGGGGTGTCAGAAGAAGAGAGAGAGCGAGGGACTGAGAACCTATTTGAAGAAATAATGACTGAAAACTTTCCTAACCTGGTGAAAGAATAAAACACACAAGTCCAGGAAGTGCATAGAGTCTCAAACAAGATGAATCCAAAGAGACCTACACTAAGACACGTCATAATTAAAATGCCAAAGGATTAAGACAAATAGCAGCAAGAGAAAGATAGTTACCTACAAGGAAGCTTCCATATAACTGTCAGCTGATTTCTTAACAGAAATGTTGCAGGCCAGAAGGGATTAACATAAAATATTCAATATGATGAAAAGCAAGGATCTACAACCAAAATTACTCTACCCAACAAAGCTATTATTTAGAATGGAAGGCAAACCAATATTAAAAATATAAGGGGAAGAAGAAGAAGAAGGAGAAGAAGGAGGAGGAGAACAGGAAAAAGAGGAGGAGAAGAAGGGGGAAGGATCAGAAGTATGAAAATTAAAATGGCAAATACATATCTATCAACAATTTCAATGCAAATGAATTAACTGCTCCAATCAAAAGGCATATGGAGGCTGAATGAATAACAAAACAAGACCCTTATATATACTGTCTACAAGAGACTCACTTCAGATGGAAAGACACAGACACACATAGACTGAAATGGATGGAAAAGGATATTTCGTGAAAATGGAAAACAAACAGTTGGAAAAACAATACTTACACCACACAAAATAGACTTGAAAACAAAGTCTATATAACAAGAGATAAAGAAGGATCCAGCAATTCCAATTCTGGGTATTTATCTGAAGAAACCCAAAACACTAAATCAAAAAAACATACATTCATATGTTCATTGGAGTATTATTTACAATAGCCAAGATATGGAAGCAACCTAAGTGTCCATCAATAGATGAACAGATAAAGAAATGATGCATATATACAATGGAATATGACTCATGCTTTAAGAATGAAATCTTGCCAACTGCAACAACATGGATGAACATAGAGGATATTGTGCTGAGTGAAATAAGTCATCCAGAAGAAGACAAATGCCTTATGATTTCACTTATATATGGAATCTAAAAAAATAAACAAACAAGCAGAACAGAAAACAGGCTCATACATACACAGAACATTTCAATGATCACCAGATGGGAGGGGGATTTCAGGGGATAGGTGAAAATGTGAAGGAATTAAGAAGTGCAAATTGGTTGTTACAGGATAGTCATGGGGATATATCATTTCAGATGGGTACTAGATTTATTGGGGTGATCACTTAGTAAGTTATATAATGTCTAATCAGTGGATTTTACACCTGAAACTAATAAAATATTGTATGTCAACTGTAATTGAAAATTTTAAAAATATTTAAAGTAAAAAGAGGCATGTAAAATGTACTATTGTAAATGTAGCAAGAGAGATACCTAGATAAAAATTAACTATTTACCTTGTTCTTTCTGATTTATTTCTCTGCTGCAATATAGAGAAAATATTAATAAGTCTTAACATTATCTTCAAATCACCTCCATACATTCAATCTGGTTAATATGCAGGTAAGAGGAACAGGGCAGGGAACATCCTTCATTTGGAATACCAACCTGGTCCTGAAAAGTGTGTGGTTAAAATGATGGGCAATCTTTATGTTTTAGAGCCAAGATGCTGAACATTTAACTGATATATTACCAAATTTTGAGTATCTAGATGTAGTTTCAATGACTCGAAGACAGGCTTGATAGATGTAGAATCATAGTTGATATTCTGACATCCTTATTGATAGTCTCACAAAAGTTGAAAGAGAAGACAATTAAAATCTCTGACTTAAAACATTTAACTACTCTGGCAAAGGTAAGAAATGACAGAGATAAGTCTTGCCTGCACGGACTAAGTATTGTTTCTCATTGTGTTTCCTTTCCAGTAAATAAAAGATGTCCAGAACACTGAGAAAGTATACATAAGGCCTATTCTGAGATGTGACAAATGGCATTGACATAGATATGTTCCACATATATTTCTGCATTTTTATTTATATGAGACTTCATTCAGCAAAAGCAGCCTACAAGAATACACCAGATTAATAAAAAGAGAAATTTAAAAGTATAAGAGAAAATATAAATAAACTTTAAACATGGTGTAATACAATACAATAAGCAGTTTGAGAGCTGCGAATGTATATTGCCTCTCATTAGCTATATCTTTATGTGGCTCTACACCCATCATGCCAAAGATGGAGTTTTTACCCTGCTCTTCTGGCCTCTTGATCTTTCAGAGCCTTCTGGGTTCCAGCTGTGCCAATTTATCTTCTAGCCTCCTGTGGATTCTGTGAGCATTTCTAGTAAATTCTGACTCCCCATCCTTTGAGGGGAGAGGGGAAAGGAAGGCTTTAGTTAGTCAGTGTTCACTTTTATTACTTTGAACCAAAAACTAACCGAGAGCAAATAAAACCTGAATTTTAAAGAAAAGGTATAATTCATAAAAGCAGAAAAAATCATGGCTTGGTAGGCAAGGAATATGGCAGAGATGTAAAAATGGGCTGGGAAATAATTATTCCATCCATTTGGTTTAAAAAAAAAAAAGTTTATATAAAGGAATTCCAGGAAATAAATAACTTCTCTCTTTAGATGCTTCCCAAGCCCATGTAGCAAAACTTAACTCCTTAGGCAAAAATCACAACAGAAACCATAGAACTCAGCTTGGTCACTACCCTCTCTCCCCATATTGTCCCTAGCAGTATCACAACCAAAATTTGTGGGTATTTCCTTTGGTCACCTGCCATCACAGCTGCCCTCATCATTCCTCATACTTGCCTGTTCTTCCTGGTTTAGAGCCCCCAATATTCTTAATTTTTGTTAATCCTCACCTGAGGATATGCTTATTTATTTTAGAGAGAGGGAGGGTGAGGAAGAGAGAAAGAGTGAGAGATAAACATCGATGTGAGAGAAAAACATTGATCAATTGCCTCCCGTAGGCACCCTGACTGGGGGGTTAAACCCACAACCTAGGTATGTGCCCTGACCAGGGATCAAACCTGCAAACTTTTGGGGATGATGTTACAACTGAGTGAGCCACCTGGCCATAGCTAGAGCCCCTAGTATTCTTCAACACATTTCTATATTGGCCCCATTTCAACCTCTAACCCTTCATGTCACCTTTGATTGTACAGCCTTGACCTCTAGCCTATGCAATCCAGCCTCAAACTTCTGACTAAATTGGCCTACCTCAGTATCTACGGGGTCTGTCCAGCCACAAAATATGAAAAATAGAGACATTTATTGAAAAAGACACAAGAACAGGAAACATTGTACATAGGACAATGACACCTCAATCCCCTTCAAAGTAGGCACCTCGGGACCTCACATAGTTCTCCCAATTGCTATCAGCTGCCGCATCATATTTTCCTGAATCTCATTGATGGACTGAAATCTCTTCCCTTTCAAAGGTGATTTTAGTTTGGGGAAAAGCAGAAATCACAGGGTGCCAAATCTCAGTTGTAGAAGTGCTGAGTCACCTGGGTGATTTGATGTTTCACTAAAAAAAGCTCTGTACGAGATGTGATGCCTGAGCGTGCTTGTTGTTGTGATGAGCTGCCAATCACCAGCTGCCCATAGCTGCAGCCTTCTGAGTCATCGGAATAGTCTCCACAGAGGAATGTTCAGGCTTAACACAAAATCTGATGCAGACTCGTTGCTGTACACACTCAGTCATTTTGAATACGATGGCCATACAATACACATGCTCACTCAATGGCTGTCTACTACACCCAGTGACTGGTACAGTGAAGTCATCATTGTTCACACATGTGCATTCTAGTCCACTCTCCTTAGCTGCCAAGTTACATCAATGTCATACAAACCATTATATGAACAATGGCTGGACTTTTTCCAACAGACATTTGTATATCCAAGTCAACCACTCATATGTTTTCTGTGCATCTTCACTGGAAGTATTTTTCTAGTTAAGGAAAGTCTATAATCAGATGCATTCCCAACTAGCTTGAATCTAGGCACTTCCAAGCACAGAGCATGATAGTGTTTTGTTCAAAGGGGAAAAAAAAGAAAGGGAAAAAAAGTGTTTTAGGGGAAAAAAAAAATCCAGCAGTAGCTTAGTAACAGTTGTAATGCGGAAAAAAACTGAACACAAAGAGACCAGTTAAGAAGAATAAGCAGGACACAGAATTTGGACAAGAGTGATAACAGTGGGATTTGGAAGGGGGAAAAAAGAGATAAAACATTACAAAGGAAAAATAGAAAAGACTTAGCAAAAAAGGGATGGAAATGAATCAAAAGTAACTTAATGGTTTTAAACCATGACCAAAATAAAAAATTGAGAGAACTTTCTAGCTTTGAGAATCAGTTTTATATATTGTCACAGAAATTAAGAGAACAAAGGAAGAGTTTCAAGGCAGTGAGGTTATTCAACAAAGCAAAAGAAGATACAAAAAATGAGTCAGTTTTAAAAAATCTTTAGATATATTTCTTAAAAGTTAACTGATGAGTAATGAAGACAATTTCAACTGTTTCAGAAACAGTTGAATTTAGACCACAAGGAAATAAAGAATAAGTAGGTGGGGAAATGGAGGTGACAAATATAAGATATTTTAGGGAAATTTGGAAGTGAAAGAAAAGCAAAAAATTAGACAATGATTCGTGATGTTCAAGTTGAGGAAGAATTATATCATCTTCATTATAAAGCTGTGTGGAAACTATAAAATGGTCTTTTCTACTAGTATTATGAGTCAAGATTTGTAACCTTAAAAGTCAATGGATTTTAAAAGAACTGGCACAGTTTCTTGATGTGAACACCTATTGGCTTGGCAGATTATGACATAATAACTGATTATATAGATGCTATCTCAGAAACATAGAAAAATGTACTGAAAACATAAAAAGACCAAGGTACTTACGAGTCTTATTCACATCTTTCTACTCTATAAATGAACCTAGTTTTATATAATATGAAAGCAAGGGAATACAGAGAAAAGGGTTTTTAATCCAAAGCTTACACTCTCTTTTCTAAGAGCAAGTTTAAAACTAATTGCTTTATGAAGTCCAGAGCACAAGCAAAGATTCCGGTTGCAGACCAGCTACATTGATTTCTGCATTTGGAAACTTGGTTTCCATGTCATACAAATGAAAACAAAGCCTGTATGAAAAATGACTGTCCTGCTTTTATTTGAGTGTTTGGTACTATTTCCCATAAAGGAGCAGAAACCCGGTGTTAGCCTTGTGCATACTCAGAAAGGTAAAAGATAGCAATCTTGGGAATGAGACTGGAGAAATGTGAGTCATCTCTTTTGTTTCTTGCCAAGCTTACCTTGACATTTACTTCTATAAACATAATGAGCAAAGATTATGCAAAGAAATTATCTTCTGAATCTCCATCTGGATTTTTTTATCTGCTGCCACATCTTGACCAGATAGGAGAGTTTTCCTCCCTTCTGTTCAATAATAATGCTAATAATTAGCATTGCAATGTACTTTGTGTTCTAACTTTCTCCTTGCCTGCTAGTCTCACTCTAACTTTGGCATAGCCCTGTGACATGAGCAAGGACAGTTTTTTTTTTACCTTCCACTGATTATTAAGATATGTCTTGATGACCCTGCAAAGGGAATACAGGGGCATTTAAAATTATTTTGGTATTGGGTGACTGTATTTATTTCTTCTTTTGCGTGTACATTGGACTGTTATCTCAGAACTACATTCATAAGGTAGAAGTGTGTAGGTATATAAACCTTAAGTGTGATCTCAAATATGTTTTTTTCTTTTTAGTTAACTACACAAACTTAAAGAAAATGGATGGTTTTGACAACTGTTTGTTTGTTTTAATCAACCTAAAATGTTTCAAATAAGATCATTTGAGCCACAGATAAATTTTTGGCTTGAATTATTTATATAAACTGTATGATTATTTTGCATTAATCTCTTCCTTATGTTTACAAAATCATGTTCTGAAACTAAGTACAAATTGCAAGTGTGTGGCATCCCATATACTCTCTGCATTTCTTACATTCTTACTCCTCAGCAACCCAGGCACACCTCCAGCAACTGGAAGTCAATACAAATTATTCCCATTTAAGATTACTGAGGATAAAAGCATTGGTCACTGGTCCCACATAAACTCACAGAGAACCTTTTACCATGGTCATATACTGTCCTATCACCCACAAAATATTGGCTAATTTTTTTTTTTCGCCTTAAAGTCTTTATTATCCTAAATATAAAAGACAGAAGTCCTCTTAGGATATAACAGAGTTCTTTATGTGGAAACGTTATTTTTTTACAAGTGAAAAAATAAATATCTTTTGGAATAAAGGCTTATATACTAATATGTGCCATAAAAAAGGTAGAGTTTTAATATCTGACAAAATGTCTGTGCAAAGAAACAAACGCATAAACACATTACTGCTACATTAAGGCAATATGAAAAGTATACTCAGAAATCTCAGTAAAGTGACAGTGTAGCTTTCTAGCTTTAAGTTAGCTAGTATTGCACCCAACAAACCCTGGCTGGTTTGGCTCAGTGGATTGAGCGTCGGCCTGCGAGCTAAGCGTCGCTGGTTCGATCTTCCAGTCAGGGCACATCAGAGAAGGAAAACTCTGACTCCAAAAAACCTCCGCTGCCTTGCGGCATACCTCTTCAGGGGAAAGGCTAAGGGAGTAAACCCCGACAGAAAATCCGGAGCCTGAGTCCCTAAGGCGGTTTGACGTTGTAGTCAACACCGGCAACTCCTGCGGCGCACCTGAAGCCAAGCTGTATTGACTCCGTCTTTCCCTTGGACCCTTCAGCTGCGAAGAGAGGGGGGGTCTGCTGCATGGGCAACAGCAGACCCTCCATATCACCCTGCCCAGGCTCTGTAGCTTCAGCTTCACTGGAGAGGACACTCCAGCGTCATCGCAAGATGTCAATTCAACACGGGAGGAGACAGATACCGTGTCACTCCCGAGTCGGACTGCACAACCATTCTCGGCGGTGCAGATAGACTCTTAAGAAGCTACACCATCGTCTCTGGAGACGGACGGCTGCCGACGATTGCACCCAACAGTCACCCAGGTTTCCCGAAATCCTGGAAAACCCACAAGCTGACCAATGTCCAAAATGCCCAAGTGGGAGTGGAAAACATGGTTAAGAATATAGAAACAAAAAACCTGAAACCCCTTTAAGACATAGAGAGAGGATGACCAAAAGTTAATACTTAAGCATTTACCAAAAAAAGCATACGCTATCTAGATACCTACAATAAGGCTGTACAAGGCTTGATGGCTCAAGCAGAAGCGACCCCACGGGATGAAGCTGGGGGAGTGCTTGGGAGAACTGGAGAACCGCCCTTGTTTGTATGCCGTGAAGCTTAACACTCCCTCTTCCCAAGGAACATGCTCCCTTTTCAATCTTAAAATAAAACATCCCACCAACTCAAGAGGCCCAAGGAGTGCTGATTACTCCACCAAAATTGGTAGCATTTTATCATTGAAAGGCTTAGGGATGAGGAGAGAGGTGGCAAAAGGAACAGGAAGGCACCCGCATTGAGTTGTTTTCCACTAGCCAGACTGGTTTAAATCTGACAACTTTGTCAACTTTTTAAAAGTCACAGAATTGATTTTTAAATGTTTTCCTTCCAATCATTCTTGAACAAGTTACAAAAACAGAAATGACATTAAAATGTCTCTTTCTTTAAGAACAATTTTCCTATTAAAAATGTTCAGAGCTCTGTGACTAAATTTTCTTAAGTTTAAATATTGTGTTATAATATTATACCATCTACATAATACAAAGTAACGAGTTTAGTGTTAATTATTCTATTTACTTGGTCATTTCAGAAAACCAAACGAAATCATCCAAGCTGCAGCTATGATTTGTTTTTCTTACCTAAACTCATTGAATTCACATTGCCCTGTATGGATTCTCCCCTCCACAGAGAATTAGAAACTTTTATAAGATGGTTTCTAAAAATGAGAAGGTGGTCGCAGGTATTTAGTATGTATACCTGTAGTATATCAGAGTCAAGAGTTTCTCTTCCAGAATATCTGACTGAGGAGCTTAAAGGGCAACAGTCTGATTTAAAGGCAGGCCTAGGAGTCTCATCTTAAAGCTGCCTACATGGAGAAATCATCCTGTCTTGTTTGGATTGAGCGCTTACTTGAGGTGGCTTTAGAAGTTGTCTTGAGTTGATTCCTGACTCAGATTTGCACAAAGGTGGTTTATTGAGGAGTATTCTCAGAACAACACTTGTAAGGGAGCAAAGGAAGCAGGACAGGGCAGGAGGAGAAGATGAACCACAGCGCAATTGCAAGAGAGGTGCCAGCCCATCCCAGAGTTGTGGAAAGCTGGAATGGCCCTTCAGATTTGACCTGAATTGAGTAAGGAGCTGGGCCCTTGTGCCCCTCCCACCACACACCCCGACTCACCCTTTCCACTCTCATCAACTATTCACAGGAATGGGATGTAACCTTGAGTAGCTAAAAGAATTACCTGGAGAAGGAATCAGCTGTGAACCCTTAGCAGCGAACACGTCTGGTCCTTGGGGAAATAAATGTTGGTGCTAAAGGCAGATCAGGAGGATGAACCACAGCACCCAGTACAGGGGTGGACAGAAGAGGTTGTGGGCATACAAAGGCGGTCCTCTTTCCTTAAGCCCAAATAATCCTTTGTTGTGCCACTGCCTAAGAACACATTAAATAAAAAGAATTACATTAAAATAGAAAAAACCCTAGCATTTTCAAACTGCCCCCCCTAAAGGGGGCGGTGCTCAGTGGAGTATAAAAGGTCTAAAGAACCTTATTTAACAAGATTAAAAGAATTGAAGTATTGTTTTGTAAGAGAAGACTAAATTGTTTTAAAAGGAAAACAAGCAACAAAAATCAACCTCAGTCATTAAGATAACAGGTGAAAGAAAATATTAAGTCTAAAAAAATCATGAATCAGAGTTTTAAACATATAGCAGGCATTCGATGGGTATTTCTTATATTGATTTGCATCATGTGCATAGAATGAACATGAACACACTTACTAAATAGCACTTTAAAATATAAAAACTTAATGAATCTCGGCAGCCGTCCGTCTCGAGAGACGATGGTGTAGCTTCTTAAAAGTCTATCTGCACCGCCGACAATGGCTGTGCAGTCCAACTCGAGAGTGACACGGTATCTGTCTCCTCCCGTGTTGAATCGACATCTTGCGATGACGCTGGAGTGTCCTCTCCAGTGAAGCTGAAGCTACAGAGCCTGGGCGGGGTGATATGGAGGGTCTGCTGTTGCCCATGCAGCAGACACCCCCTCTCTTCGCAGCTGAAGGATCCAAGGGAAAGACAGAGTCAATACAGCTTGGCTTCAGGTGCGCCGCAGGAGTTGCCGGTGTTGACTACAACGTCAAACCGCCTTAGGGACTCAGGCTCCGGATTTTCTGTCGGGGTTTACTCCCTTAGCCTTTCCCCTGAAGAGGTATGCCGCAAGGCAGCGGAGGTTTTTTGGAGTCAGAGTTTTCCTTCTCTGATGTACCTACTATGTTTCAAAAATATATACTAAGGGTTTGAATATATAAAGACAAGTAAGACATAATTTCCACCGTCACAGAACTCACTGTTTAGGTGTGAGAGTGACGTATCAACAAATCAGTACAATGCAGTGATAAGAGCACATTAGGAACCAGGGAAGGGGCCACTGACTATGATGGAAAGGGTCACGTAAGAATTTTGACATTTTCTTATATCAATAGTCAGACAAAAGAAGCTTATAAGCAAAGGGGTAGCATTATTTGAATTTGTTATTTTGGAAAAATTCATTAATTTTAAAATATTTTTCTGTTATTGCCCTGTACTGCCTTGGTGAGCAAAACAGACATTCTCTGTCATTCCAATTCTAATCGCAATGGCAGACTGTGGGATGAACTGAAGCCAGGTGAATCTGGTGGCAAAGAGAGCAGCTAAGGAGCTGTTGCATTTATCCTGAGGAGAAACAATGAAGAGAACAGAACGGATTCAAGAGATGGTTGGAAGAGGGTCCTGCATTTTTCACAGAACTCAGAATTATATATTATATATATATTTGCCTTAGAAATATGCATCCCTGATGCCCTGTGATCCTAATTCTAAAGTCTTGGATTCTGTGGCTGTCTGCTAGGTCAAAAGGTCAGTCCCTGAACGCTGTTTCCTTTCTTCTTCCCACTGTCTTTTCTGGAGTATAAACAATCAGGCTCCTCACATTCCCATCAGATAGGAAATTGTGATTCCAGGGAAATGGGCCAAGACTAGCCAGCTTCCTCCTTATAAGTAGGCCTCTTCTTCATAAATAAAATTATATTTACTTTGAAACTAGAAACCTTGTTTAATATCCAATATCAATATCAAAAGGCAATCTTGTTCCTTTTCTTAAGATGACCAAAAAAAAAAAAACAGATCTAAGATTAAACACTTCTTAAGACAAGAGTTTTCAGGACATTTCTAAGTCAGAATTTGCCTGATAAAAATGACTTTTCCAGGTTACTATTTTTAGCTTTCATCTTTTTCCTACCAAAAATATGTTCTCACTAGTACAAAATGTCAGCTTATAGGCAATAAAAGTTATTTCTTCCCAATTTTGTTATTCGTAAAAATAACTCCACTCAAATGCTATCTGAGTGCTTGAAATGGTGTCAATTAAACAATATTTCATATTATTCTAAAGAGCTGTGATAAAGATTACTCATTGAACTATTGTTTATTATATTTTGTAAATGTAATTAAATTAGTTTGTTTATAATTAAAACTTTTTGGCACATGAGCTTCAGTGTCCCTTTCACCTTCCTAAGGCATCGTGGAAAGGAAGAACATGTTCCTTCTGACCCCCTCCCAGTCCTGCCAGATTGTCCAAATCAGCAGATACTATAGTGCACTATCTTTGCAAAACTTGTCATCATCAATCTGTCTCAATCATGCTTCACAATCTGATGGCACCTGAGAAAGACCTTTCTACAGACGTGTATGATCAGGGAACTCCACCTAGGAAAACAAAACATGGGCACCTTTGCACCATAATTACCTTCAATTTCCCTCATCTGAGCCTGCCAAGTTCACTTCTTTTCTTCCTTGAGTTAAGCTCTTAAACTAGACAGCAACTCAGGGTGTTCATGGCTCTCATAATAGAGCAGCCTTATGTCCCTAGCTCCCCCACATATTTCTCTTTAAAGAAAGGTAAAAAATAGCCCAAATAAGAATTGAAGAACACCCAGGCAAGAGAATGGCTACTAGCAGTGATTAAAATAGCAGGCTTAATTGTCCAGGCTTCCTGAAGAAGATAATTTTTTAAATGTGCTTTAAAAAAATAAAAATGTGCTTTGAAGGAAGGGGAATATTTTGAAAAATAGCAGTAGTATAAAGGGCATTTAAAATTAAGGAAAATATGGGCCAGGAATAAAATAAAGAAAGCACAGCTGTCCAAGAAAACATGTGATATCCAATTTGGCTGCAATTTGGTACATGGATCCTAGTAAAAGAAAACCAGACAGATAAGGCAGGTTTAATTAATTTGTGTATTGTTCTAGAGCCTATGGAAAAAAGGTTAAATTTAATTTGGTAGGCTCTTGGAAGCAGTTGATGTTACAAAGAAGGAAAAAAACAGATGCTTTAGGAAGATTATTCTGGCAAGCAGTTTTCAGAGTGAATAAGAGAAAGAAGAGGCAGAAAGAATGGCAAATATCAGGTGGCTATTTCAGGAAAAATGTACTCAAAGTTGAATTGAAGTGATGGCATTGGGAATAGAAATGACATAACAGATTCAAGAGCCAGTGCGGAGTTCAATTCTACATGACTTGGCTTCTAACTGTGATTGCAGAGTGAGAAGAGGCAGGAGTTATAAATAACTCAAAGGTCTCAAATCTAAATCATCCAAATAATTCAATATCATTTATGGAAAAAGCAGAATCAGGAAAAGGATTTGTTTTGGAGAAGACATAATTATTCAGTAGCTCTATGACATACAGGATTGGGTAAAAAATAGGTTTAAGTTATATGTGAAACACAGTTTATTCTTAATTATTATTTATCATTTATTGGATTACTTTCCATAAGAACAGCTGTGAACCTAGTATTGCCCCACCCATTTGTCTCTGGGGTCCTGTCCAATGGGTCCACCTGAGCATTCATTTTGACAACAACTCTATATGGGCTCCAATAGGTTTACCCAATAGTACCCGACCCTTCATGCAACGGATACATCTTTCATCGCCTATCCCAGGGCTTCTCTATTGTCACCAAGGTATAAGATTCGGCCTCACTTGCTCAGAACAGACACATGCAGAAAGTACAGGAAAGCTAACACTTTATGGAGCAATCCTCTGAACAATGGGAGACAAGAACTAATGGGTAATTTCTTCTTCCCAAGATGGACCATGAAAGATGCCGTCATTTAGTATGTCCCGTTAGAAGGAGACCCTTCAAGAATAAGTAATCGATTGCATTTGATACACGGTGGTACTAAGGTCAGCTCACAACATGTTGTTTGGTTCTTTCTCTTCTCTGCCTCACTCATGCCAGCTTCCCTGTATTCCCTAATAATTTACTCATACTTCCCTGTATTCCCCAATAAAACGTTTCACATAAGCTTTTGCCTCAGGCTTTGTTTTATGGGTAACCTAGGCTAAGAGAACAGCTAAAGCCTTAACCAAAAAAGGTTGGTTGTATATTTTCTAAGCATTTTTATTCATTGAGATTAATGTGGCAGTAAAAAGTGGTATTCCAGTTATCCTTCTAGGAACATAGTAGATTTGCACTTTGCTCAACCCTTGAAATTGGTTGTGATCAGTCAGGTATTTCTCTGGCCAATAATGAAATGTAAATTGAAAGAAGTGGGTCAACTCAAGCTTTAAATCTTGAAAAGACAGTGTGTAGTTTTCTGTATCCCCACAGAATAATAGTCTTAAATCCAAATCTGTCTAGACATCCTTTTAAAAAATCATAGGGATAAAAGAAGATAGTAAATAAAACTCTCATAATACTTGTTTACAGCATAACTCAGAGATTAAAAAAAAATACTATGAACTTAAAATCGCATGAAAAAAATAAATAAAAAAACATATTAATGTTTCAGGCACCAGAGTTCTCATTGATGGACAAAAAAAAAATGTAAATATGGAAAACAAACACAGCAGACTTCCAGCCAAGAAGGAGGCCTAGACTGACACATTCCGTCTCCCTCAACAACTAAAAAGGAATATGACTACCGCAAAACCAGCAATAGTAAGAAGTTCCAGAAAATAAATGGATGTGCAATGTATGAAGTTATAAAGAAGTGGTGCTTATCTGGACAGATAGGAGGGGCGAAGCGGGGGAGGAGAGGTCAAGCTGTGCTGGCGGCAGCAGCAGCAGTGACGGTGGCAGGACAGCGGTAAGCACAGACACCCGTATTTAAGGGGAGTCAAGAGGCGCCTGGGGAGCACCCCCCGGCTGCAGACCAGACCCGTCAGCTTGCGATTCCAAAGCTGGGGAAGGCAGACCTCCATTTCCTTGGTCTGTGAGGCCCAGTGGGGGTGGGAACAGAGGAGGAGGCTCCCAGTCTCTCAGTAGAGAGTGAACAGCAGGAATTCATCTTGGACCCCCACTCCTGCAGAAAATGCCTGGTTTTGACAAGTACACAGGGCTCCACCCCCTATAGCATAGGAGGTGTGACAGACCTGCCCAGGAAGCAGAGGTGAACACAAAACTGTTCAGGATGGCACAGATCAGATCATGATAGAGATCCCAGTGACGCAGCTGACCAGACAGCAAATTTCTAATCTAATGAAGCAGCGGATAAGAAATCTTTCTGAGGTATAGTTCAGAGCTTTGCTGATAAAAGCGCTTACAGACCTAACAGCAGATCTTAAACAAGACATGGAAGGAGCGAAGGCTAGTCCTGCTGAAATGAACAAAAACACATACGAAACTAGTGGTGAGGGAAGGAAAACCAGGGATCAAATCAACAAATTGGAACATAGGGAAGGAACAAACAGTCAACCAGTGCAGAAAAAGGAAACGAAAAGTGAGGAAAATGAGGAGAGGCTCAGAAACTTATCGAACAGCTATAAGCAGGTCAACATCCAAATCATAGGGTTGCCAGAAGATAAAGAAGAAGAACTAGAAATGGAAAAATTATGTGCAAAATAATGAAGCAGAACTTCCCTAACTTGGGGAAGAAAATAGACTTCCAGGTCCAGGAAGCACAGAGAGTTCCACAAAAACTGGACCCAGGGAGAGCCACACCAAGACACATTATAATCAAAATGTCAAAAATTAAGGATAAAGAGAGAATCTTAAAAGCAGCAAGAGAGAAGAAGAGAATTACACTCAAAGGGGTCCCAACAAGACTGTCAGCTGATTTCTCAAAAGAAACTCTGCAGGCAAGAAGGGACTGGCAAGAAATATTCAAAGTAATGAAAATCAAAAACTTAAAACCACGACTACTCTATCCAGTGAAGCTGTCATTCAGAATAGAAGGGCAGAGGAAGTGCTTTCAGGACAAAGTAAAACTGAAGGAGTTCATCATATCCAAACCACTGTTATAGGAAATGTTAAAGGAACTTGTTTAGGGGAAAGAGGATCAAAACTATGAACATTAAAATGAAAACTGTATCACAACAACCAACAACAGAAACTAGGGAACTGAAACAAAGGCAAACTAAGTAGGCAACGAGAGTATGAAAAGAATTATAGGTATGGGGAACATTATGGGGGGGGTCAGCAGGGAGGGGGAAGGGGGGAAAGGGAGGGAGATGGTACAGAAATTAGGAAGCATAGTAGGAGGGAGTGGAGTAGACAGGAAGAGGTTGAGAAGAACTATATGCACAACCAATGGGCATGGACTGGGAGGGGAGACAACTGGAGGAAGGGATGTCGCTGGGTGGAGGAGAACAAAGGGAAAAGAAATTGGGACAACTGTAACAGCATAATCAATAAAGCATATTTTTTAAAAATGTAAATATGGAGGGCCTAGAAGCAGCAACAACCTAGTAGCAATGAAAACACTTGGTGTTAAGTTTTTGTTTCTAAACACCATTACACACTCAGTCTCAAAGAAATTAAAGGTTCTAGATCTGAGCAGAGCAAGTATAAGACATGCCTGGAGCATTTTATTGTGTCATATAGCACAGAGGGACTCAAAAACTGATAGAGAAGTGTCAGAAAGACATGAGCTTCTGAAGGCTGGCACAATTTGGCATAACTTCAGCAACAGAAAGTAAATAATGATAGAGTTATTATATAATTTTTTTAAAAAAAGAATCCACATGCCCTGGCCAGTGTGGCTCAGTTGTTTGGAGTGACATCCCATCCCATGCATTGAAAGGCTGTGGGTTTGATCGCTGGTCAGGTTGTGCGCTTGATCCTCATACCAGGCACAGATGAGCCCTGTCCCAGGCACAGGCACATATGGGGGCAACCAATCAGTGTTTCTCTCTCACATCTCTCTCTCCCCACCCCCCCCAATACACACACCTTCCTCTCTCTAAAAACAATGAAAAAGAAGTCTCCAGGTGAGGATTTTAAAAATTACATGTATTCAGACTGTTACTAAACAAAAGGAAGATGGGAGAGAACTTCTTTATGAAAGAATGTCAGTTAATAAACGTAAAATGAATGTTAGAACTAGAAAAGCATCTTTGTGCAACCACTAGGGTAATAGTTGATCCACGCAAGAATCACCAGTGGATGCTAAAACCAAGGGATAAAATTTTGTTGAGATACAGATTATCTACATATTCTCATAGCATCTCTCACATAGATTGCTATGGATTACAAAGAGAAAAAAGTAATTTAACAACTGAAAAATCTAGCAAATGCCACTTTAACCAAATGATCAAATTTCATCACCAACGATGGGACAAATTGGCAATATGTGTGCATCCTGCTATGACTCACAGTGCTCAGAATAATTTGTGTTAAGAAAACTGGATATGACCCCACCTACTTGCCACTACAAAAATAAAGATTATGCAGAGTTATTGCAGCTAATAAATCAGAACTTCCATAAAACTCAAATGATATAATGCATCAGGAAAGGAAGAAAGTCCATATGCCAAAAATCAAATTTCCTAAAGCCAGTTCACTGATCAATTAGCTAAATGACTTTACAAGGTTCATTTGCCAACTTTCCAATATTAGCAGTTTACAAAAGAATTGCCTCTTTTAACTATTTAAATAACATTTCACTAAATTTGAGATAACTTTTTGCAGCAACAGAAAACTAATACAGCCATTCTACACTCTACATTATGTACTGTCCACATCCAAGCTGCCCCATGATTGCAGACATTTGAGCAAACTTAGCCAACATCAGTCAAGTGTTAAACCATTCTGTCTATTAAAAGTTGTTGTAAAATTTATAAACTAAAAGATACATATTTTTGGTAAATTGAAATACTTGGTAAATTTGTATTTCAATATAATTTTTAGCAAATTAACTGAAGTAAGACAAAATTCTTCAAAACATGTTATTTTTTCACTATAGTACTAATAAATATTATCATACATTTTACTGCTGAATTAATTGAACTAAGTAAAAAGAAACCACAATTAAAAAGTTTAATGTCCACTGTTCCATTTCCTTCTGCATAGTAATGTTTAATCAAATATAGCCAAAGCAGAAAGAGAAATAAAGAAGGTAGACATATTCTCTGGAAAGATAAAACAATACAAAGTTAGTTACCAATCCATTGGGAAATAAACCTAAACAAGATTACCAGTTTAGTGACATGGGACCCTAGCCATAGTCTATGAAGACCGTGAAATGGAATAAGATCAGCAAGGCCATTCTGTCCCAAGAGAAAACAGGAAGAAGTAAAGATTTTATGACAAGATGCAATCTGCCAAAAGCTGAAGAATCTTCCTTCATTGTTTCATGCATACATTTTGCCACATCTGGTAACAGCTGGCAAGACACCATGGCCTTGGAGCCAGAAAATGTTTTTGTCAATACACCCCAGCAGTTACGAATTGCATCCACCTATCCTTGTAGATCTTGGAATGATTCCCTGTATTTTTAATGATAAGATATTTGGTCTTACAATTAACACTGAACATATCCAGAAATAATCTGCTCATGTTTTTGATGGAAATGTTTTTATCTACAAATGGTTAGTGTTATTTCTCTAGTACCTCTCGGAATCAAGCCATGCTTGATTTTCACTGGGTGCTCACACATGTGTTGACAGCAAAGTTCCAGTGCTTTATAAACTTTTCCACAAACCACCTTCAGAAATAGCTATTTAAACATAGTCATGCAGGGAATATCAATTTATCACTTCTTATCTAGAATCATAAAATCTGGGTAGGAAAAAGGGGCTATGATCAGGAAAAACAAGATAAGAGGAATGGGAAGGAAAATGTTTTTATTAATGTTTACTTTTTGTATTAATATCAAGATTCATGATTCTCATAATTCTTGACAGTCAAACATTTATATAGGATGGGCTAAAAATGTTAATATTTTTATTCTCCAGGTGGCAAAAGTCTTAATTAGAGCAATTTGGATACCATCTGAGAACAATAAGAATATGCAGTACAAAGATAAAGTCTGTGGGGTATCTTGAAATAACATTTTCTGAATTGATATCACTATTTTCATTTTCTTTAGAAATTTAGCTGGCATATGAGAAACCTTCAAATAGCTAGCAGTGTGACCTTAGACAAGTAGTAACCTGACTTCTCTTTAAAATGAAGAATGACCCCCTAGGGTGTCTCTTACCTCTAGCATTTTATGACTGATTGATAATTAAATTTATTTTGATGTTACTTCCTCTCCACAGATGTTTTCTAGCCCACAGTTAACCTTTATTGCATATGTTCTTAGAATAGTTCTAAATAAATTTTCCCCAAAGACAGAAAAGCTCTAATTTAGTCACAATTTTTTCTCAGGATACTTTCTTAATTTCAGTTTTTATTTTCTCACATTTTTTGGTTCATAAATTTTAAATTTATTAATTCACCAGATTTTTTAAAGGCTAATGATGCACAATCAATATTAAAGCTTTCATGTGACAGTCTACAGACACCTAAAATAATGCCTTGAACTTAAGACATTCTTGACCAGGAACCTCCCCTTACCACCCACCCATAACCCTGCTCTCATCCAAAGTGTGCCTTCTTGAAGAAATAAGAAAAACAATGGAGAACTAAGACACTGTGTCTATGTTACTATTAAGTATATTCTTGGCCCTAACTAGACTGAGCTTGGTCTTTCCCCAAGTTAGGTAAGTGCCCAATGCCACAGATAGCACAGAATATGCCCCTCTTGGTATCTCTAATTTAACTGGTCTTGGCTGAGGCCCAAGCCACAATTTATTGGAGCTCTCAGATGATTCTAATCAACAGTGAGTATTGAGAAATAGAAGAGCTTGAGACTCATGGCTTTTCTACCCAGCCTCTAGAGAATCTAGGTGGAAGGAGGGCTGTACATTCAGCACATTTCTTAATGGGCAAGGGTTGTCCTTGAGCTTCTACATGGTATATCTGTCCTGTGTCTCATTTAAAGGAGATTCGTTTCCATGATATAAATTACAAAACATGCAAGTATTACTGCATGCACCCTTCACATAGAAACTGTTTCACTTACAAAATAATCATATTTTGTAGTGCGCTTGTTGCCAGAAGATGACATTATATGTAGGATTCAAAGTATTATTCATGTCAGCCATACAACACTGATCTGGAAACCACCTGGGTAGCAATGCAAGTCACATGGGGAGCTTTTTTATTTTTATTTTATTTATTTATTTATTTACTTACTTACTTATTTGGCTTTTCAATTACAGTTGTCCCATTTTTTCCCCCATGGGGAGCTTTTTCAAAAGTCAGAATTCCAGCATCACCACAACGCTACTGAATTTAGTTATGCAAGTGTTTCTTTTATCTCCTCGGCAAGTTTGTCAGCTGCTTTCAGAGTAGGTTCTCTGCCTCATACAGTGCTGTATCCTTCACAGCACCTGGCAGGTCACACCTGATAGATAAGCACATACATGATAGTACTTAGTTAATAATTTTCAGATTAAAATAGCTGTAAATACCGGAAATTCTCACCTTCACAGCCCAGCTTCAGTAGGTGATTAGAATAAACCAATAGGGAAAGTATCAAGTTATCTCATACATGAACTGAATTCAAACTCAAAACCTCTGGCCAGAAAAAGTCAATCATACTTGAAATAATACTACTGAATCTTTAGAAGCAAGACAAAGTTATTAGTTATCAGGAGCCTAGGATATATTATTACCTTGATACCAGTTACATAAATTAGAGGCCCTTTTTTAAAAAAGAGTTATGATAGTTTGCAAAGATGTAGGCACTTTAAAAATACTAACAGTATTTCTATATTATTCAGCCATACTGAGTTCTGAATGGAGAAAGTCATTCACTCAGTATTTATTTAATGCCATATGTATGCAAGGCACTCTGGTGAATAGTAGGTATTCAGCAGGACAGAACACCTTTCACGGGGCATACATTCTAGCTCCAAGATAGCTAAGGAAGTATTTGATTACATTTAAAATGAATGCTATGAAGAAAAGCACATAATGGTGTGAACACATAACAAGTGGGTTTGATACAATTTTATGGTCAAGAAGTGACATTTGAGCTAAGTTTTGAAGAATTAATGGAATTTAACTATGAGAAAAAATGTTCTGGCATAGGGAACAGCAAGTGGAAAGATCCTACAGCCAGAAGGGGTGTAAAACCAATAAGAAAATAAAAAAGGCCCTTGTGTTTGGAGTTCGGAGAGCAAGGAGAGAGTAGTAGACAGTTTTGGTGAGACAGTGATCAGTTGGACTTTATTAAAATTAAAATTTTGGTATTTACCTCAAGAACAGTAGAAAACCACAAAAAGATTGAAGCTGAGGAGCAGCATAATCAAACTTGCATTATTCAAACCACCCTGAGTGCAGGAGAATGGGTGCAATTTGGAATGTTGGGCGGGGAGGGGTAATGGGGGAAATAAAAGGGAAATCAAGAAGGATATTCAAGTAGTCAAAGTAACAGAGGTTGTATCCCCAACTAGAGAAGTGACAGTGGAGATGAAGAGAAGCAGGTTGATTCAAGAAAGAACGCTAAAATCAACAGGACATGCTGACTGATTAAACATGAGATGAAGGAGAGGCAGGAATACAAAGCTGGCGCCAGTCCTCTGGCCTGGACCACTGGGCAACAGCATGCCAGGGTAAATCACACAAGGAGCAGATGAAGAGGTCTGGCCTTGGGGAAACGTAATAAGTCCATTTGGGTGACAATAAAGCAAAAGCAATTATATAGCAATAGCTCTGCATCTGGTACTGTTCCAGCTACTGTATTTATATTAGTTTCCCAACGTCTCATAGGGTCTATATAGTCTCCAGGTTACCAATGGGGTAACAGAAGTGCAGGTAGGCTAGGTGAGTTGCTGAATACACAGCTTGTAAGTGACCAAGTCCTTCAACCACTATATTCAGCAACCTACTGAGATTGAGTTTAAGGTGGGGTATCTGAGTGGATTTATCACCCAAGAGTGTTGGAGGAGGTCATAGAGAGGACATGACGGCTGCTTCACCTGTGAGCTGCTCCTGGACAACCGAAGGCTACTTACCACCAAACCTGTGTTTGGGATGTAACTTCTGCTCACCATTCCCACAGACGGAGACGTTCCAATCATGCAGCTTTGAAAGGGTAAGGTGTCATTGATACCATGTGGGCCAAAAATGTGTCACTTAGTGATGGGGATCTGAGAAATGCATCACTGCGTGAATTTCATAGAGTGCACTTACCCAAACTTAGATGGTATTTCCCACTACACACCTAGGCCACATGGTAGAAACTATTGCTCCTTGGCTACAAACCTGTACAGCATGTCCCTCTACTGAATACTGCAGCCAATTATAACACAATGGTAAGTACAATAGTTTGTGCATCTAAAAAATATATAGTTTGTGCATCCCAAAATATCTAAACATAAAAAAGGTACAGTCAAAGAGAGAGCAAGATTGAGAAAAGGGAGAGAAGGAGCGACAGAGGGTAGGAGGGGTGTTTTTTACAGGAGTGCATATGTAGTGCATGCAGGGACTGGCTGGGGTGCAGACAGCTCCCAGGATGCCCCCTTACCAGCCCTCTTCACTTGCTCTCTCTCCATCTCCCTGCCCCAGCTGGGGCAGTTGCAGCACAGGTTGACAGAAAATATGCTGAGCCTCCTTGTCTATTTTAACCACTCAGAGCTAGCAAAACTTTTCTTTCAGCATGGCAAAATTTTTGTTTATAATCCATTATAATCTTATGGGACCATCATCATATATGTGTTTGCAGTTGACCAAAATGTCATTATGCAGTGCATGATTGTATAAACTTTTAAGATTCTGGAGGGCAGGGATAGAGATCTACTCATATTGTGGTCACCCAAGACAAACCTTGTGTGTAACTTCTCTTTCTTATGAAAACTGCCACCTACCAGTCTAGAGTGGTCTGCTGCTTTCTTCAGTCTCTCTTTGCTCTCTGTGTAGGGGACCAGTTTTCAAATCAACTTCATAGGTCTGAAGTTAATCCAAGTCTGTTTTAAATTTATTGTTACATAAGACAACATAAGGTTATGTTGCAGAATTAAGAACATTGTTTGATTTCCGTTTATCTTTATAGACTAAATACCTTTTCTCCAGAATAAAAATTTTGAAATAGAGCAGATTAATTTTGGAGACCTTCCCAAAGGATTTTGTTTAATCACCCTGAGGACATGTATATTACACCATTATACCTATAACTTTTTCTCTTTACCTCTATGGTGTGGGACTCAGGTAAACATGGATTCCAACCTCCTGTTTCCCTTATAACTAGTTCTGTGCCCTCGGAAAAGCCGCTTTATGAGTCTGAGACTCAGATTCCTCATCTATTAAATTAGGTTTTTTTAAAAAATCAGCTTTCATACTTACAATGTTTGGATGACATCACATATACACAGGATCAGCCACTTTTTTTTTTTTAATTGTTCCCCTTACACTCTCCACATGGCCTCCTGGTGAATAAATTTTAGCTAAGCTATAATGTAATTGTTTAATTTTACATTAATTGAATTATAATGCAATTATAAGAGAGCATAGACTATAAACGAGAGGTGAAACAGCTTCCATGCAGCCTTGTATTTTTGGCAAGCAGCCCAGCAAGAGCCTTACCAGCAGAAGGAAGGATATTGTTAGAACGGAGTGGTGAAGAGGAAACAGTTCCCAAATGGGGTGTGTGACTACCTTGATTCTTACACGAAAATATTCAAAGTACTTAGAATCCTTTGTGTTAAGAAAACTGGATATGTATTCCACCCTCTTACCACCACAAAAAAACTTAGAGGCATTTGACCTGTACTGACTTGTACCACACCATTATATTTGAACTCTCGTGGTAACAGCAACCTTTCACGTAGGAGGAGCAAGTTGGATTTGTTAACAAGAGAGAGCAAGATATTCTGCAGGAACTTCTTAAGTGCTCTTAAAGCAAACATTTGAATCACAGCAACAGACACTTTTTAAATTTCGGGCTTTCCATTTCACCGTTCATTGAATGTTTATTCATAAGCAGGAATTATAAAATTTTCTTCAAGCTCTTATTTAAAGCTTGATCAGTGCCAACTGTGAACCTACTGCTATAGGAATATAAAGGTAAAGAAAATCAAGTAATTCCCAGATGTCAAGGAACTTTCGTGCTGGAGAGGGAAGTTTTTAAAATATTGACTTGATAATTGAAAAGAACTTTTAAAGTGTATTATTATTTTCTCCATTTGAAATGGGAAACAGCCACAGAGGGAAAAAGCGAAAGTAGAGGAACTAGAAAAACAAAAGTAGGATAGGATTTATTCATCTTAGTACAATGAATACAGCCAGACTGAATCATTCTTTCTTTGCATAAACATTCTGTAGTTGTAAGAATGTCTCACGCCCCAACCCTGGCTTGAAGGAGAAAGAAAAGAAGTTAACTACTGTAAAATGATGAGCTTATTGCTAGTTTTCCATAACATCTAAGCACTGGTTAACATAATGAATTCAGTCAAATACTTCCGAACAGTTTGAAAAACAATGTGCTTTTAAAACTTGAAATCAACTATATGGATCTATATGGGCCTTTCCTAATAATAAGTTGAGTATAAACTATATTTTTGAAGTAATAATGCTTGCTACCACTAGGGCAACTAAAAGTTCTGACTTCTTGGATAAACTTTGAGAGTGTCAACCTGTCAATGGCAGATGAAGGGAAACCCTATGTTCAAGGATCTGGGGAAGCAGAGGAACTTGGCAGGAGCCATGTCTATAACTGACCCTTTCCAAACTCACTTTTGATTAATGAATTATCTTATTAATGTAGAAGCAACAGCAGCAATGGCCACAGAACGCATGCATCCAGAAGTGGACCCATCAGAATTGCCAGTTTCCCTTCTGGCAGGTGACTGGAAACAAGCCACTGATCCTTCTGATTAAGTGAATATCCAGGGATCCTTGGATTTATCAAAGGCAGAATTAACCTAGAGGGGAAAATAAGGTCATTTTGAGCTATTAATTTTAATAATAATTTTTAAATGCTTTACACCCCCTATGTAATGTTGAAGGATACATTGTAAATGCTTCATAAATCTATTTTTATTAAACCACTCAGAGTAAAGCATCCAACTATCATGGCTTCTAGGTTTATTCCCTTGTATCCACTTCAGCCTCTGGCCCCCATGCCTCATCTGGGGGCCCTGGCTGTGGCTTTATCCTTTAAGGGTTATATTTCTAGAGCTCATTTATCTGAAGGTCTGAGAATCCCACAAGAAAAATAACCTTATTCACTTTCTACAGAAAAGGAAAAGAGCAATGGTGAATCACTTAAAATATCAAACAGTGGGTATAAATCACTCAGTACCTCATCCCCTTTTTGCTGATGTGAAGTCCATTACCATGGAAACGAGGATTAGAAATAGCAACCTATGAGAAACACTGGGTTTATTAGAGCACATGGAAGTTTTAGTTTGGTTTTCAGCCAAATCTTGAAAAAGCAAATCTTTGACTAATACCTACATGCTATTTTTATCACTTTTGAGAAACAATGTTTGGATTATGGATTAAGGGGCAATTATTATTTTTTCCACTTAAAGACAATCAAAAACAACATAAACTAATTTGGGAATAAGGAAGCATTATAAAATTTTAAAGGCTCTCTTTGGTCATTCCCCCAATTTTCTGTCTCTGCTCTGCTTAATGTAGGTATATGACAACAAAATAGTAACAATAATTTGTCCTGATTTGCAGATTTAGTTATAGGTTTGACTCAGTTTTAATTGATATCTATCCCCAAGTGGGAAATCTCGGGACTGTTTTCATTCACAGACAAAAGAAGTTTACCTTAGATTTGAAGAGATATCTAACAATACTTTATTCCATAAATTAGATACCTCCCTGCTTCTTGAACAAAGCTCAAAGTTTCAGCTTGGGAGAGACGACATGGTATCCTAAAGTAACCAAATACTCTGTGGTCAGGATGCAAGAGTGTGACTGAAATTAGACCCATGGGCCATGGGTCACCTCTCTCTCCAACCACCCCTCTCACCCTTATTAGCTCATCCTGCAAAGCCTACTTCAAAATTCATCTCTTCTATCAAGCCAGTCCTCCAGGTTTACAATATACGTTATTCAATGAGTCAGTATCTGCAAATTCACCGAGTGGCTAAAATTTGTTCGTAACCCCAAAGTCAAAGAGCAGCACGTTCCCAGCAGAGGTCAGACAAGACAAAGCTCTTCCTTCTGTTTCAGCTCCCATATTGTAAACAAGTATATTTTCATCGTCTATTTAATACCATGTTTTTTGCATTTTTGTGCTTTTTGTTGGTGATTCCGCTATCTAAAATGCCACCCCTCCTCCGCCCCAAGCACAGTGCTGTCTAGTATTCCTAAGCATAAGAAAGCTGTTTTGTATTACAGAGGAAATACACGTTAATCTTCATTCAGATGAGGACACATAAACTTAGAAAAGGTACAGTTAAAATACGGTATAAAAGATGAAGCGCGTTTGTGTGTGTGCACGTGTGCAAGGGGAGAAAGGGGGAGGGCTGTGGAGGGAGGCTCCGTGCGACGGAGAGTAGCCTTCCTAAGAAGGAAGGGAGGAAGGGAGAGAGGGAAGGAACAGAAAGGGAGAGAGAGGGAGAGCAGAGATAGAGGGGCTGGCAGGAAAGAAAGATAACGTGAAACTGAGAAAGGGGAAGTGAGTTTGCACGCAGGAGGGCCTGTGCAAGTGCCTGTGAGTACAAGGACTGCCAGGGGCAGGGGCAGGGTCCCTGGCTCCCCTCTTCCCCAGCCCTCTCTGCTGGCTCCCTCCACTACTTCCCCACTGAGCAGAAGCTGGTAGACAGTTTGCTGAGTGACATTCGCTGTGAGGTCCATATTAATGAATCAATAATATATATTAAAATTATATATATATATAAACAGAAACACACATAGATCAAGATTATTATGTAGTGGTCCATTGATGAAAACGTTGTAGCCAGAGGCTTTCAGGAACCTAACCCTGTATTTCCACTAGGAGCAATGCTTAATTACTAAAGCAATTAGCCTTGGTATTGCATAAGACAGTATTCACAGCACTTTATAGAACATAACTACTACAAATCATGGGAATTCACTGTAGCTTAAATTCATACTGCTCTCATTTTAAATGTGCCTCTACCTCTTAATTAGCCTTTTATTCTGCAGGGGCTTAGACTGTTTAACTCTTTGTTGTATACTTTTTGATAGACAATAAAATAATAAAAATAATATCAGCCATTGGTAATTGAGTTTCCATTCTGTGACAGGCAAGGGAGAGTTTTACAAGCATGATCTCATTTATAGGTGACTCATCTCTCAAATTAGATGATAAGCTCCTTTTAGTCAGGGATCTCATCATTTTTTACTGCATAATATTATCTAGTACAGAGACAAACCCATAAAACTTGCTGCAATTTCGTGGGTTTACTATTTTCATTCTTATCACACATTTCCTAAGTTAGATAAAAACTGCCTTTAAAAAGCAACTTCATCTAAGTAAATTTTCAGTTATGGCTAATGATAGTCATACTAAATATATTTCTCATTCCAATCATGTATGAGCACATATGATTTTTCAAACACTGTGATTAGTGCTTTATATGCATAATCTCATTTTAATCATTAAAACAACCCTACAGAAAAAAATTGGTATCAGAAAGTTTAAGGAACATTCCATAGTCACAACTCCAAAGAGACGGAATGGGATTCAAAGAACATAGACCCGCCCAAATATTTTCCCTCTTAAGATCAGAAAGTTTCTTAAAGTCTCTGTAGAAAACCAGTTATAATAACTAAAACTTTAGTACTTACTCTGAGTCAAATGCAAATCAACTTGCATAGATCAATTTATTTAATCCTCACAGCAATCTTAGGAATTCAATGGTATCTTCCTTCTAGAAGTAAAGACAGTGAGCTGTAAAGAAGTGAAGTAACTTGCTTAATGAAGTAACTCCCACCTAGAGAGTAAACAGCTGAAGCCAGGATCAAAAGCAAAATATTCTGTTTCCAGAACCTGGGCTCTATACCATTTCACAATACTGCTTTCATGACAGGTATACTTTTTCAATCTGTTGCTATATAATGACAAAAGCAACTCTGAAGTTATTAAATATATAAGTAAATTGATAGCTTATTAATTATAAAATCAGCTTTATATGTTTGAAAAATAGGAGTAATTGCATGTGAGAGGTACCTTGTTTATTCTGTGGGCATGTTATCAAACACATCCCTGGTCCTTCACTACAGGCTGAGATTTGCTTCAAACTAAACAGAACCTGAATAGACTCAGGAGAGCTGACCACAGTTATTGCCAGTGAGTGATTCTGGGGTCACACAGACCCAACTTTGATTCTCAAATTCACCGTTTTCTATATACAAGATGCTAGACAACTAAGTCACCTTCCTGAATCTTATTTTCCCTCTTCTCAAAATGATTATAACACTATCCAGCTCAGAAACTTATTGTGAGAAATGAGATAAAATATATAAAGCACCTAGTATAACAAATAATAGGCAATCAATAAATGTAGTTTCCTTACTCCCAGGAAATCCCTACCCCTCTTTCATTTGGAGATCAAGTCCAGCTAAGATGAGAGAAGACTTCGCCCTTTGATTTGGACTGCTAGCCACTGTCATTGCCACATTTCCATAGAAATAGTTCCTGTAGACAAAGTAGACAAAGAAAGCACTTCCCAGAAAATGAGGACCAAGAGATCTATGAAGCAGCGTACTCTGGTGGTTTAGGACTTAATTTTGGAACTAAGACAATAGTTTTAATCCAAAACATCATTCTGGCTGGCTTTACAGCCTTGTGTAAATTATATAATTCACCTGATTTTTCTATTTTTTGTTTTTCATCTGTAAAATAGTTACTGTAATCATTACTAAACTAATGCTTCTACAGTCTAGGGACATGGTAGGAGCTCTAGGTAGTAGTCATGTTTAGTGACAGTGGCTGTGTGTCTGCCATTGCTAGGATTATGTCTACTTCCACCTTGAACAGGAGGTAGGTTTTCCCTTCACACACATTTACATTTCCCACCCTCTCCGAGGGGACTTTCAAGACTGTTGGACAGCAGGGTGCCCGCAGGTGATGAGGAAACCTGTGTTCTGGGGCCCTGCTCAATCTGTTCCCTGGTCCTCACCAGCCATGGGAACCCCTTCTCCTCCTTCTTATCTTTATAACTCTACTCTCTTCACGCTTTCCTCTCTCCAGTTGCATCTATAAGCCTTTGCTCCCTTCCCCCAACCTCTTGTCTAATTTTGGAGGTGAGAGTATAGCTCTGTAAGCAAATAGCAAAATCTTTCTCACATTTAGGCTAGAGGCATTTTTTATGCTGTACATTTTTAAATTTCATTTGTTATTTTTTAAATTTTATTCTTGTTTATTCTATTACAGTTATCCCAATTTTCTCCCTTTGTCCTCCTCCACTCCACCCCCCACTCCCACAGTCAATCCCCACCCTGTTGTCCATGTCCATGGGTCATTCATACATGTTCTTTGACTAGTCCCTTCTCCTTCTTTCCACCATTCTCCCCCACCTCTTTCCTCTGGTGGCTGTCAGTCTGTTTCCTGTTTCCATGTCTCTGGGTCTGTTTTGCTCATTAGTTTATTTTGTTCATTAGATTCATCTTATAAGTGACATCATGCGGTATTTGTCTTTCACCGACTGGCTTATTTCACTTAGCATAATACTCTCCAGTTCCATCTGTGTTGTTGCAAAAGGGAGGAGTTTCTTCTTTCTTTCTGCTGCATAGTATTCCATTGTGTAGATGAACCATAGTTTTTTAATGCATTCACGTACTGATGGGCTCTTAGGCTGTTTCCAACACTTGACTATTGTAAATAGTGCTAAAGTATTTGTTTCTGCTTCCATCTAAATCAGTGGTACTCTCTGAGTACCAATAAAAGAGTAAAGAAGAACATAAATCTACAAGAAACAAACAGATATATCCTCTCCACACTTATGTGTATGTTATAATATACTATCTTATTATAATATGTATGTGTGTACACATATGATTATATATATTTATATATTTTTTATTTAAATTTTACATATATTCTTTCATTCAATTGCATATGTTCTCTAAAAGCCTGCTATGTGCTGGACATCATTCCAGATACTGGGATGCAGTTGCATCTTCAAGGACTTAATGAGAAGAACAGATAGTAAGTAAAGAAACAAATGATATAATGTATATAATTACTTTGTTGTTTCTCCCACAAAAATAAATAATATAGTACATGGATAATATATAAATCATTTTTATAGAAAATATTATGGTGTATTGACTATTTCCTCCACATAAAAAAATAATAGCTAATATTTCTATAATGCTAGCCAAGGAGCTCAGTACTATTTTAGGTACTTTACATACAGTAACTAATTTAATATTTATAATGATAATACCTGAAATAGATACTATTATTCTCCCCAATTTAGAAAATAACAAGCTAAAGTACAGAGAGGGCAATGACTTTCCCAATGTCATAAAGCTAGATAGCCACAGAGGTAAGATTCAAATTCAGACACTCTGGCTCCAGAATCTGCATTAATAACTTCTTGTCACATAGCCTCTTGTAGTGTAAAAATTTTTGAATATATATTTACTTATATGTGTGTGTATATATATATGTTTACATATATTTTAATGTATGAAGTAATATAATTTATAATAAATATTAGAGCTTTGAAAAATAAGGAGATAAACTGATAGGTTTATATTAAGAAGTAACTCAGGTGGAGCAGATTAACACAAATTCAAGTGCACCGTATCTGGTCACAGATCTAGTGAATATGTTCAATTTCATCCCTATCAAGAAAAAGGATCAGAAAAAGTCTAAAATAATAACATAGATTTATGGTCTTTCATGCTCTCATAATGTGATCCAAAGGCAACTGAACCATCTGAACATTCTAGCAAACATCTTCATGGTCCACCATATTGATGGCATGAAGCTAATTCAGTTAAATGAGCAAACAATTATACTGGATCAGCAAAATATGATAAAGACATCAGAGGTCTTAATAAGATTCATACAATCCAGAAAGTGTAAGGTAAACCTTATGAAGATTCAGGGGTCCACCACATCATTAAAATTTTTAGGTCTAACAGTCAGGGTCATGCTGGAACATGACTTCCAAAGTGAAGGACAAATGATTACATCCAAACCTCTTACCACTGAGAAGGAAGTCTAATTTCTGGTTGGCCTCTTTGGGTTCTATAAGCACACAAATTAAAGTAAGCACACAAAAAAGAGTTAAATATGGAAGTTTTTTGAGATAGTCACTTTTATGACTAGATATATCATGCATTTGGTGGACAGTGATAAATAAGCTTAAATGAAATAGAAAACATAAGAAGAAGAGCAGGCTCAAGATAAAAAGAGCTCACAATGGAAAATGAGTACAGTCTTTCATCCAAACAGTAAGTTCTTCACACATGAAAGTATATGTTCTTTTAGAGTTCCTATTATTCATACATATATTTAATATAAGCCTCAGTGAAATGCCACTTAATCTCCACTGGTATGGCTAATATCAAAAAAAAGCAAATAATAACAGGTGTTAGCAAGGATGCAGAAATATTAGAACTCATGCATTCTTAGTGGGACTGCAGAATGATGCAGCCACTTTGGGAAAGAGTTTGGCAGTTAGTTCCTAAAAATGTTAAAAATAGAGTAAACATATGACCTAGCAATTCTACTCCTAGGTATATACCCAAGAAAAGTGAACATATATGTTCATGTAAAAACATTTTCCTGAATGTTCTTAGAAACATTATTCACAACAGCTAAAAACAACTCAAATGTCCATCAAATTACAAAATGGTTTAAAAATATGATATAGCTTATACAATGAAATACTTTTCAACCAAAAGAGGAATGAAGTACTGATATACAACAATATGGATGAACCCTGAAAATATTATTCTACCTGAAAGAACCCAAACACAAAAGACCACATATTGCATGCTTCTATTTCCCCAAAAGAAGAGGAAACTCCACAGAGACAGAAAGTATATTAGTAGGAGAGGGAAGTGGGTAGTGACAGCTAATGGATACAGAGTCTCTTTTTGCAATGGTGAAAATATTCTAAAATTGATTGTGATGATGATTGTACAACTGAATATACTAAGTATATATTTATACAGAATATATCAAATATATTTTTAAACAACATTGAATTTTGTGCTTCAAAAGGATGAACTTTATGCTGTGTGAATCATATCTCAAGAAAGCTGTTTAATTAATTTTAAAAGATAATTAATTTACTAACTAAAGGCCTTACATTTCTAAACCAAGCAATATTTTTAAAATCTTCTCTTTGCATTAAACCTGATAAAAATAAGTTGATATAAAGAAATAGAGACAGTGAAATTGGACATCTGTATGACACTTGTCTGTGAAGGGCATGAGAGACATGACTATAAATGAAGGGGAGTGAAGACAATTACCTCTTTAGAACTTTAATTAAAGAAAGAATATTTAGGATAGTAAACAGCTCTGTTCAAACAGATCCTCAGTGTGAAAGTGCAGCTAGTAATATGGGCAATAAGAATATAATATTTTCAGTTTTCTGAAGATTACTTTAAAAAATGAATAGTTATCTTCTTATTCTTTCATAAATGTTAAGAACTACTAGAGCAGTCTTTTTGAGTTATGATCTCCACCCAACCTCACCCCCTAGAGACACTGCATTTCTGATCCTGAATCCCATCCTGGCACCTAGAACTATATCGCTCTCCAAGACCATTTCTAAGATTTTGTAATGCAAAGTGTCACCAACTCTGAATTTCCCAGTCTTGGTCTCCAACAATCTATTGAGATAATAACACTGCATAGTCACCATTTTGTCACTGTCAATTATTCACCTACCCTATGACTGAAATTGCAGCACTTTTCAACAATACATTTTGTTTTCCAGAATAAATTTCTCTGTCCAGAGCAGTTGGGCAATTCTTCCAGTCCAGGAGCAGGTATAATTTTTCATCCCATTCCCTACCACTATCTTAGTTAATGGAACACTCCAAGATGAACCCCAGAATCTAATTAATGACATTCTTTTGTTCACTTATTAAGCTCAAAACCCCTCTGATATCTTTGAACTCCTTTTTCTAGTATTGTTCATAATCAATGAATCAATCACTGTGACAGTCATTGCTTCTGGTTGTCAGTACTTAGCTCTTCTCTACTACTGAGCCAACAGAACGTCTCCATTCCCTGATTGCATGAAGTTAAATATGACCATGTTATTTCCTTAGGTCAGTACCATGGTAATAAAAGTTATCTTCCAGTGGAATAATTTAATTGCTTGTGCCCAACTTTCTGGCTCATTTTTCTCCTATCATAGTGATCATAAAAGTACTTGATATGGATGAGTCATAAGATCGAAGAATCCTGTCAGGCTGAGTCAACACATGACTGGAAAACTGACTGGAAGAATCACCTAAACTTGCAAAATGCATAAATGAGAAATACATTCATGTTGTATCAAGCAATTAAGACTTTAGGTTTGTTTGTAATGAAACACAACTGGTTTATCCTGAGTGATACAGTTACCAAGTTTAATCTAAATGATATATATATACAAGTGTATTCATTGCATTGAAAAACTGGAAACAACTTTAATACCATAATAAAGAATTTATTAAACAAATTACACTACAAAGAATAATGTGCAGTCAAGAAACATATAATGACATTGAAAGATGTTCAAGATACACTATATTTTTACATTATTTTTATTGTATTTTTTCCATTATCATTTATCCCCCCTATATCCTCTTCCACCTCCACCCATCCCCTCCCCACTGCAATCACCACACTATTGTCTATGTCCATGAGTTCTTTCTCTTTTTTTCTCTTTTGCTCGGTCCTTCCACCCCAATCCCACCTCCCCCCCACAACAGAGCTGTCAACCTGCTCTCTATCTATTAGTCTGTCTTTATATTGCTTGTTCGTTCAGTTTGTTCATTGATTCCACATATGAATGAAATCATATGGTATTTGTCTTTCTCTGAATGGCTCATTTCACTTAGCATAATGTTCTCTAGGTCCATCCATGCTGTTGCAAAGGGTAAAATCTTTCTTCTTTTTTATAGCTGTGAAAATGTACCATAGCTCATCCTCATGCTGCAGCCACAGCTCAACCACAGCAGCAGGGCACGTGCAGCCTATATACCACATACGGGACAGCCTTTAAGTACTTGGCTCTAGTGGCCAGAAGATAATATGCTTCTGGGCCCCACAGGCCATCTTCTACATTCTACATAAAAATACTCCTTTAAGTCTGAGAGAGGAGGCTAACTTACCTAATACAAGCACAGAGAGTTAGGTAAAATGAGACGACAAAGAAATATGTTCCAAACAAAAGAATAAACCAAAACCTCAGAAAAAGAACTAAACAAAATGGAAATAAGCAATCTGCCTGATAAAGAGTTCTAAGTAATGGTCATAAAGGTGCTTACTAACTCAAGAAGAATGGATGAACACAATGAGAACATCAACAAAAAGAAAATATAAATATTAAAAAGTACCAAACATAAGTTATAACTGCCCTGGAAAATGCACTAGAAGGGTTCAACAACAAACTAGGTGAAATAGAAGAATGAATCAACAAGCCAGAAGATAAAACAACAGAACTCACACAAACAAAGTGGCAAATTTTGTTAAAATTTTTTAAAAATTGAAGATACTTTAAGGAATCTTTGGGACAACATCAGGCAGAATAACAGTCACATTATAGGGGTCCTAGGAGAAAAAAAGAGAGAGAAAGAGCCAGAAAAAAACTGTTTGAAGAAATAAAGGTTGAAAACCTCCCTTAACTGGGGAAGGAAACAGAAACCCAGGTCCAGGTAACCCAGACAGTTCCAAATAAGATGAATTCCAAGAGAACCACACCAAGGCACATTATAATTAAAATGATAAGAGTTACAGATAAAGAAAGAATCCTAAAAGCAGCAAAAGAAAAACGACTTGGTCTGTACAAGAGCAGTTCCATAAGGTTATCAGCAGAATTTTAAGCAGTAACTTTACAGGCCAGAAAAGAGTGGCAGGATATATTCAAAGTGCTGAGAAGAAAAAGCTTTCATCCAAGAATTCTATTCCCAAAGGTTATTACTCAAAATCAAATGAGAGATTAGCAGTTTTCCAGATAAGCAAAAGCTGAAGTAATTTATCAAGCCAACCCTATAAGAAACATTAAAGGGTCTTCTTTGAAATGAAAAGAAATGGCACTAATTAATAATAAGAAAACATATAAAACTAAAAACCTCACTGGAAAAAGTAAATATATAATAAAGGTAGTGAATGCATTAATCACATACAAAGCAAGCAAAAAGGTCAAAAGGCAAAAGCATTAAAACTAAATTTACAATAATCAGCTAAGGGATACATACAATAAAGATGTAAAATGTATAATCAAAAATATAATACAGGGGCAGTAGAGTAAAACAGTAAAGCTTTGGAATATGTTCAAATTTAAATTGCTACCAATTTACACTGTTATTTACATAATGTGTTATATGTGAACCCCAGGGTAATCAGAATAAAGAAACGTATGCTAAATACACAAAAGATAATGAGAAATAAATCTAAACATAATACTAGAGAAAGCCATGAAATCACAAGGAAAAAGAGAAAGAAAAAAAGAAAGGAACAGAAAAGAGCTACAAAAGCATCTATAAAACAATTAGCAAAATGTCAATAAGAGCATACTTATCAATTTACAATTGCTTCAAGAAGAATAAATACCATAAAAAAAAAGAAGAAAATTTTACTGTTTGTGACAATATAGATGAACCAGGAGAACATGATGCTAAGTGAAATACGCCAGTCAGAGAAAGACAAATGCCATATGATTTCACTGATATGTAGAATCTAATGAATAAACCGAACTAACAAGCAAGATAGAGACAGACTCATAGATAAAGAGTAGATCACAGCTAAGTGGGGGTTGAGGGAATGTTAGAGGGTGGAGGATTGAGCAAAAAGGAAAAGAGACTGATGGACATGGACAGCAGTGTGGTGACTGTGTGGAGGGAAGGGGGGTTATCAGGGGATAAATAGTAATGGAAAAAATACAACAAAACTTTTTCAGTTCATTAAAAATATTAAATTAAATAAAAATTTTTAAAAGAACATTCTTATCTAATAACTGTAAATGTAAATAAACTAAAACTTGCCAATCTAAAGACATGAAGTAACTGAATGGATAAAAAAACAAACACAAAAAGAAACCACGACACAGCTATAGGCTGCCTACAAGAGACTCAAGTCAGAAGGACATATATAGACTAAAAATAAAGGAATGGAAAATGATATTCCATGCAAATGGAAATGGAAAAAAAACTGAATTAGTTATAATTATATCAGACAAAATAGGCTTTGAAACAAAACTCTTAATAGACGACAAAGAAGTGCACTACATAATGTTAAAGTGTTCAATCCAGCAAGAATAACACATAAATATATATGCACTCAAAATAAGAGCACCAAAATATATAAAGCCAATATTAATAAACGTAAAGGGAAAAATGGAAAGAATTAGTATTTTCAAGTACGGTAAATTTAACTATGAGGAATGATGCCATTTTATGCACTTCATTGGCAATGATGTTTTCAGTACTTCAATCTAAAAACCAACAGATGGAGGCTTTATTTAAGCTACAGACCATGTAAAAATACAAATTGAGATGGGGTCATTAGTGGGACAGAAATTTCTTTTTTTGTTTGTCCATATTGATCCAACCAGTGACTATTTAGGGAAGTTCTCAACTTAGAGTTACAATAACAGGCTCAGTAGTCAGGTTGCCTGGATTCAAACTCCATCTCTACCATTCACTGACCATGAGACCTTAGGTGAACTATTTATCTGCTGCAAAACGGGGAAAATAATAGTACCTAATCACACAGTTATTGAGATTAAATAAGAAAAATCCAGATAGAGCACTTAGCATGGTTCCTTGTCAGTTGGCAACACTCAATAAATATTAGCTGCTGCTAGTATTATTGATAATGCAATTGATATTGAAATTACTGCTCCTTTATTTTGTTATACGTTGATATTTTATTGGACCTTATCAGGAATATTTCTTTTAATGGTAGTGTTCATCCTGTAATAAACTAAAAATGTCAGTTAAACGTCTAATTTTCTGATCAAATTTTTATTTTTATGTTTACCACTTAGAAAAATAAAATCTACTGTGATGCTGACAGAAAATCAACATTTTAATATCTTGCTAAGTGTTGAGAGATAGTATGAAAGATTCATTTTCTCAGTAAACTTGAGTTTACTCTTGGTTTACTTTAGAAATGCAGTAGCAGGGATCAATATCAAGCATGAAAAATCAGAACTTTAATAAATTTTTTTAATTCTTAAGAATTACTGTACCTGTGTTTTCCTGATATATATAGCATCTCCTTTTTCAGCCACTGTAATATTATCTTAATAAATTTGTGGTACTTTAGAAAATCACATTAACTGTAAGTTCCCCAGGAAAATCTGTTTTTACACATTTTTTTCTTTAAAATGTGCATTCTTTCCCTGCCCTACCACACCTTAATGACTGTGAGATATGTTTTCATAAATTTGAATAAAATGGGTTGAAAAGACATCTATAGTCTGTGAGGGGAAAATTCTATAAATCATTGTTTCTCAAACTGAATCTTAGGAGTTTTTTCAAGGATTTGAGGGTACCCTGTGGATTTTTTCTTCAATGTCATGTGTTTTGTTTGATGTTAAAATAGCACCATTAAAAAGAGGTTGTGGAACATTCAAATGATCTTATAACTGAATACTGCCACTCAATATTAGTGCTTGCATTTATGTTTGTATTTATGACTACAGTGTCAACCAAGAAAACTCCTTTGTCACTCATTAATGAGAGAAGAACAGAGGTTGACTTAATACCTAAATGATTAATCTGTGCCGAGTGAAGAACAACTGATATCCATCACAGCCAGCTGTACAAAGATTTCTTTGTAGTCCAACTTGTAAAAAACAGTGGCAAACTGAGTCATCACAAAATGCGTTAAGTTACAGGCATACCAAGTTCAAAAGATCATATCTTTAATAGTCAGTATTTACATAACAAGTGACAATTTCCTTTCAGCAAAGCCTCATCCAGCACATTAAATTAATGTCGCTAATTTATATTTTATTGGTTTTGTAGTTTTGCACATTGTTAGTTATGTTATCATTTAAGATCCATAAGCATTGGGAGTTTAAACCTAGCTTCATGTTTGTTCATATTTAAATAATATAATAAATATAAATTGCCAAAACTGGGCAGTCTTAGAATATATATATATTTTTTTATTTTGGTTTTTCAATTACAGTTGTCCCCTTTTCCCCTAATTTCTCTCCCCCACCCAACCCAGTTTTAGAATATATTTTTAACTGCTATTATAAATCTAATCAAGGAACAAGTATAAAGGACCTATGGTGGGGATTGTCTGTGGGAGAGGGGGCAGAGGAGAGCAATGAGGGAAAAATTGGGACAACTGTAATTGAACAACAATAAAAAATAAAAACAATAAAGCTTCCTAACTAATATCTGTACCTGTATACAATTTCATAATTTCATTTATACTGACCTTCAAAATATCTTTGAAAACTTATTTTTCCAACTCATACTTCTCTATAAGATGCTGAAAATATCCAGCATTCTTTATGATGATAATAATAATAGCTAATACTCATAATATCTATTATATGCCAAGCACTGTTTTAATTGTTTTTCATGTATTAATTTATTTATCACAATTCATTGAGATAAGCCACCCCCATTTGTTAGATTAAGAAACTGAGGTCAAGTAGGGTTGAGAAACCTGCTCAAGGTTTTACAATAAGTGGCAGAGTAGGAATTCCAACCCAGGTATTCTGCCTATGGGGTTCATATGATTGATTAGCCACTAAGTTTTACTCCCTCTGTCATTTATATATCATATATAATATATAATTTCTCTGAAATTATTCAAATATTAAAAATTTTCTTTCAATTTTAACTTTTTAAAAAGATTTTATTTATTTATTTTTAGAGAGAGGGGGAGGGAGGGAGAAAGAGAGAGAGAAACATTAATTTGTTGCCTGGACCAGGGAATGAACCTTCAACCAAGTCATAAGCCCTGACAAGGAACAAAACCGACAACCTTTTGTTTTGCTGGAAGACACCCAACCAACTGAGCCATACCAGTCAGGGCTCCATTTTACCTTTTAATGGTATTTGAGGTAAGACAATATACATAACCATTTCTGTAAGAATTCCATTAATCTTACTTTTCAGGAATAATTTGCATCCAACATCTCAGCATTTCCTAGAATTGTTCCCTAGAAGTAAAAATACTGCTTATTTTTTAATAATCTTTAATTTGAGTGCTTCTTTCCTTCAACAATGTCCATGCATAATGCCCTGAGCTGTTGAGCCCAAAACATTCTGAGAACAAAGAGAGTTTTAGTTAAATGGATTTCAGGGTCAATTATAAGTATTTAAATTAAAAGATGGGATTAAATACAGGGAAAATGCAAGCATTGAGTGTATTAGATATCTAATAAATACAGTTATATGTATGTTCATTGTTATAAATGGATTTATGGTAAGAAGCAAATTCAGAATTATTACAAAGAAGATTTGGAATGGCACACAGGCAGCTAATATGGCAACTGTCAATCCAAATCATATTAGAAAGAGGAGAGCACATTCAAAATAGGCCATTGGTAGAGAGTTAAACAAAATGACTTTTTCCAAAGGAATGGATAGAGTCTACAAGAAGCATAAGGGACAGTGTAGTACCTACCACTAGTAGCAAGAAGCCATGTTTACCATCCTAAGCCTGAAGATGTGAGGAGGGAGCATTTACCAGGCCCAAAAGACCAGACTGCTTTGGAGGGTGACACCTGACACAAGTCATAATCTCTGGTAGAGGGAAGGACCCAGCTATGGGCACCCCTCAGGGAAACTGCAAGGAACTGAATACCTGATATCTCTCTCTCTGTCCCCCCACCACTGGCTCCTCAGCTCTTGCTGAGGCTCCCATTGGTCAAACCAAAGGATAAGGACCCTGAAGTAGTGCACACCCTCAGCTCCTTGAGCACAGAGGAGAGTGGAGAACAGTGGGCAGTGGCTCTGAAGGGGCAAACACAAAATATCCAGTAACAACTCTGCAATTGATGTTAATATTTTATATTTAATCATCAACTCAGGCTAATTTATTTCCAAATAGTTTTCCCCTAAAGGGCTCTACACTTAGAAGTGTTCCTTAATTTCACATGACAGAAAATTATTTCTTTTTCTTCATTAATTCCTGTAAGTCACTCTTCCAGTGAAAAGTTTCCAGACCATTCTAAAATTGCAGACACAAATGCTTAGAACAGTGCCTGGCATTTAATAAACATATGAATGTTTACAACTAATTTACTGGAAACTACTAAATTAAAAATTTTTACTTCTGTTTGAGAATATTTAAAACTACTAGTAATTAATTTTTCTCAAAGAAAATAAAATCTTAAGTTTTATTAACTACTATTTTCTTTCTGATGTTTTAGTTGAATCTATTATTAAAATACAAAGGCGATGCATTCATAGAACATATGTCATTTAGAGTGTTAAATATGCATTTTTCCATATGCATACAAGTTTGTGTTTTACTAGCCATGGTGGAAATCAATTTAAAACAAAACAAAACAAATGGAGAATGCCTGCTTTCTTTTTTCTTTCTTTCTTTCTTTCTTTTTTTTTTTTTTACAGATATAAAGCAGGAATTTGTCAAGTAGAATTTGTCTCTAGCAATTATAATTTTTAGGCAAATTTGACTTTGACAGTGTTCTGTCCCATCATTTAAAAATAAGGGATAATGACATACAGTTACATATTTCTTTAATTTATTCTTGCTTAGAATTAAACCTTGTTTATACTTTTTAAAAGGTATAAAAATTTGAATGCTATTCAAAATGGTACAGTTTTGTGTAAGTTCCAGCAAAGCAGACGTAAAGATCATATGTGATCATTTGCTGCTCTTGTTGTGTTTATGCAAATAAACAGGCTAAATTAAAATTGGACTTAATGTGGTCCCTTTAATGACAAGGAGAGTAATCTTAGGGAGAAAAATCGCAATTCAAGGAAAACCACAGTGCTCAGTGGTAGACTATAAAGTAGTGTAGCTAACTGTCTTTAAAGTTTCTTTTCATTTAAAGTTTATTTCATTTGAAAGTTAAACTAGATCTGTGACATCATCAAAGATGCTTAATTTACAGGCAAGAAGAATGTCAAATGCCTTGCAACTGGATGTCTTTCCAATAAGAGAGTCTTGCAGATATAGAGAATGGTTTATGGGTTATGTTGCATAAATTAACATGTGTGTTCTGTTTTCATAGGGCATAAGCCTCTGATCTCATTACCTTAAATAATTGTCTGTACATATAGGCCTCACTTAATCCTGTCTGCATTGCTGCCTCCTCAGACTCGACAGTTTGGCTGACCTAAGTGGCTGGGTTGGTGAAGAACGGGGTGGTCTGTGGGCTTCACTTTAAAACTGGTTTCTCTTTTCTATCCTAAAGGCTTGGAGAGAAAGGGCCCAGAGGACTGAGAGGTGGGAAACCTAAAATATTCCCCTCAGCCCAAACTAAGTATAGTGGGCAAAAGGGTTTTGAACTGATGTGACATACCTTGCACACCTTCCTCCAAAGAGCCTTTTTTCCCCCTAATATGGGACACTGAAAAATTAATTTCTGTCTTTTGTCATCTAGTGGTTATGGATTGAATTATGTCTTTTAACCCTGTTGCCTAATCTGTTGCCCCCAGAACACAAGGTTACCAGCCCGTTAAACCAAGCATGCCGTGGTCCAGGGACAGCCAACTGACCTGGAGTCTGCAAGATCCTTCCCCATGTGGGAAGGCCACCCTCGCCTCCACACATCCACTTTTATTAGGCATTTCTGGACCCAAGGGTAAGTAGGATGATGACTATGTCCAGTTTGAAGCTGCTAGAGGAGCACAAGACCTTCGACCATTGTCCTTTATAAGATTATAAGGCTCTCAAGTCTGAGAGGGAGGAATTGTTATTTTTTATTGTTATAAAAAATTAATTAATTAATTTTTTAAAGAAGAATATAGGAAAAGGTGAAGCCAAAGAACTTGTATGCACTACCCATAGACATGAACAAGGAGGAGTGGGATTGCTGGGGGGGTGGGGGGTACTGGGAAGAGGGGAGCAAAGGGGGAAAAAATTGGAACTATTGTAACAATCAATAAAATATACCAAAAAAAAAAAATATATGGTACAGTTTTGCAAAAAGTTAATGGCCTATCTTCTCAGCCAAAAATAATATTAGTCAAACTTAATACAGTGTATCTAATGTTTCAAAATTTAATGTTTAACAATTTCAGGAGTATAAGAAATTTAATATGGGAACTATGCTTATTTTAATGTTGAGTACTTACCTTTACATCTTTAGTAAGTATGACAGATGGTTAATGCATATGACAGAAGAAAAGCCAAATAAATCATCTCTTTTTCAGTGGGTCAATGATTTGGTTTGTGCTGAATTACATATATCTATAAAAGCTGAATTGTTATCCTGACATATTGAAAGTAACATTCATTCTTTAATTAAATAAGATATCTGAGTTTTATCAGCCAATTATAGCAAAATATCACCATTGTGTAAATATACACTACAATGGAGTGACTGTCTTTCTTTTCCTCATAAATGATTTGACAAAAATTTTACGTTAATATGTTTTTGGTACTCATTCAAAAAAGTAATTTAAAATAGCTATGCATTCACAAAATTTCCCAAAGATTGAGTAATCATTACTTCTTAGTTCCAGTAAATCACAAAGTGTTTTTTCTTTTGGTCATGACACATTTACAACAAATTGACATTCTATTGTGGGTATCTTTTTCTCTTTTTAAAATGTTTTGGAGGGCTAGTAAATAGAATTACAATTAATAAAACTGATAAAATTATTGTAACATTAACATCTTTAAGGGCTTTTTCTTATAGTCCTTATAGCTTTCTTGTAGTTTTTTCCATTCTTCTTATTCCGAGAACCGCTTCTCCACTTTATTATCACTACAGAAACAAACTGTAAGGACCATTAATTAAATCAGGACATTCATGATACACCTTGTACCCTTTCTACATGTTGCTCCCTTATATAAAACTTCTATCAATTATGTTCAATTTTACCTTGCCTTAAGATCACTCATCATGCATTGATCCATCCATTCATTGCAAAGCACTGTTTCAGGTCTGAGAAATGTACATTGAATATGACAAACACCTTAACTCCATTCTCACTGCCATGCCTTCTCCCTTCCCTACTGCCTCAGTGAAAATAATAACAATCGCCACTTACTGAGCACTTCTTAGGTAAAGTTCATGGTGATGTGTTTTTAACAGAATTATCCATTTAATTCTCATAACCTGACCAGGCAGGTAAGAGACAGTATAGTATAGTTCAGTTCAACTTTGAGCTCTGCCATCTACTAATATGTTCCTTGAGTCAGTGACTTAACATCAATTTAACTAGATCTCAATTTCTTCCTTTCTTTTCTTTTCTCTTCTTTTGTAAAATTAGAGTGATAATGGTATCTTTCCTTTATCTGTAAATTAGGAATCATAATAGTAACCAGTACAAGGAATTCTTCTGAATATTAAATTAGTTAATACAATGTAAAGTGCATAGAACAGTGCCTGGCTCAGTACATGTGAGACAGTATTATAGTTGTTGTTTTATCAGTAAGGAATCTGATAAATTTAAGTTGTCTGAACATAATCAAGAGAATGAGCTAGGATATCTAATCCCTGGCCCAACTCCATGGATATCCAAGTGAGGTTTGATCTTTACCAGCTACCAATTTGCAACACTCACAAAAACTAATATGTATAAAATACTACCTTCTGAATGAAGCTCTTATAAAGAGTTTAGGTTTTTGTTTTGTTTTGTTTTTTATAGTTACAATAGTGGAAGGAGATATTAAAGATTTTTCAATAAGTTATTGAAAGGAGAAAATAAAAATGACAGAACATTTAGAGTTATAACAGCAATGGACAGTATAGTGGCAACAAATTCCTTTTATTTGCCATTTGCTCACTCTTCAGAACACAGGTCTTAGTAGATGCCTGTCACAACATATGAAAGAAAAAAAGCAAACTTCATGGGCCTTATCATCAGACATAAGTAATTTAATCTACACTAAAACAAACATAGTCAAAGCATAACCTCTGCTTTTTGCCTGTATGGAGGCCTTAAACCAGTATTTTAGCATTTAAAAAAATTATTTCATCATATATTAAATTGTTTATGAAATTTCTTCTTAAAGATAAAAAATGACTTCACTCCTAGAAGCATAGTTTTTCGCATTATTTACATGTAAATATAATTCCTGGGATGCTGAATGTTGGCTGCTACTATATTACACGACAATGCCTTTATATTAAGTCAAAGCCTTCATTCTCAACAAAAAATTATTTTTTCCTAAGGCCTTATAAAGTTCATAAGGGAACTAGGTAACTCATTTAGAAACTGCTTAATATTACATATGTATTAAATATGTCCTGGAAATCTAATGGACAGTATAGACAAAAATATTATACTATATTATATTATAGTCATCAAACTTGCTAGGAGACTAGGTACTATTTATTTCCACCACAAGGAGTAAAAATAAAAAAACTCACATGATAATTACGTGATGTGATAGAGGTGTTAACAATCACTATAATTATATAGTACAATATAAATGTATAAATCAACATGTTGAACACTTTAAACTTACAAAATGTTATATGTCAAATGTATTTTAATTAAAAGATTACATTAATGGATCTCTCTGGTCATTTACAGGGAGTCCCATAGAAGAACAACAAAATACAAATCATATTTTCCTGCCTTGATCACAACCGTGGGAAATGATGCCCTGGCAAGTGTGGTCCTCACTTGATAAAATGGGTAGAAGAGACAGCTGGAGCATGAGTAATGCAAACAAGTAAATTAAGTCACCCAAACACATGAGGATATTATCTGGGGCATTGTGCTTGCATATGTTCACATAGCATTTCAGCTGGATAATGCTAGGCTTTAACTTATGCATATCTGTGGGATAGAGGAATCCTTCAGAGAATGAAGAGAGACTATTCAAAAGTGTACAGTGGAAAATCGGTCCTCACAATGGGCTTCCTTTACAGAAAATCACTGGTTAGCAGTATGTATTCCATTACACATGATTTTTTAGGGTTTGATTCCGCTAGTCCAAGTAGGAATAACAATTAGAGCACTGTGCAACATAATTGCTTGCTGTGACACTAATCATTTGCCGTGGTATTAATTGAAGCAAAATCCACCCCACACCCCACCCCAGGGTAAAATCTTAAGAAAAGGTGGAAAAAATTTTTAAGCAAAAATATATCTTTGAGTATCATGTCCATGGATGGTGTTTAACCATGGGCAAATGAAAGGCAGCCACATTTCAAGCACTGTAGCCGCGTAACAACTGCTAGCTGATGTGTCCACAGCATTGGGATAAAGAGAAAAAAGAACAAAGCATACTTGAATTTTACTCAGACCAAGAGTCCACTTTTGAGATAAATAAAGAAGATAAAGACTTAAATCAACATAATAATAAAATTTGAACCTGGAATGAATAAAACTATCCTCCATACATACAAAAATAAATCCTGGTTGTAGAATACATATAGAATACATGGTCAATAAACAAAGAAAACCTATTTTACTGGAAGATAATGGAATTATTTTGGGCACATAGCATCTGGAGTAGTCAATTATTAAGACAAAATCAGTACAGAAAATCATTTGTCAGTGGCTACTAAAATCAATGAAGGCATGCCCCATATCCCATCAATTCTATTTATGGGTATATAGCCAATAAAAATGTATAAAATGTCCACTGAAAAATGTATACAACAATATTCATAACAGCACTGCTTGTTACAAAAAAAAAAAAAATACAGGAAAGAGCCCAAAAATCCATTTAAGAGTGGAATGGATAAATAGTGGAATACCTACACAATAAAGTACTAAAATGTAATCATGTAATAACAGTGAATGAGTTTTTCTAATGCACAATTTAATAAATGACTCTTACATATATCCCATATGATTCCATTATATATATATATATATAATATATATATATATATAATATATATATATATATATATATGAAGTATAGTACCTGGCTGGTTTGGCTCAGTGGATTGAGCGTCGGCCTGCGAGCTAAGTGTCGCTGGTTCGATCTTCCAGTCAGGGCACATCAGAGAAGGAAAACTCTGATTCCAAAAAACCTCCGCTGCCTTGCGGCATACCTCTTCAGGGGAAAGGCTAAGGGAGTAAACCCCGACAGAAAATCCGGAGCCTGAGTCCCTAAGGCGGTTTGACGTTGTAGTCAACACCGGCAACTCCTGCGGCGCACCTGAAGCCAAGCTGTATTGACTCCGTCTTTCCCTTGGACCCTTCAGCTGCGAAGAGAGGGGGGGTCTGCTGCATGGGCAACAGCAGACCCTCCATATCACCCTGCCCAGGCTCTGTAGCTTCAGCTTCACTGGAGAGGACACTCCAGCGTCATCGCAAGATGTTGATTCAACACGGGAGGAGACAGATACCGTGTCACTCCCGAGTCGGACTGCACAGCCATTCTCGGCGGTGCAGATAGACTCTTAAGAAGCTACACCATCGTCTCTCGAGACGGACGGCTGCCAACGATATGAAGTATAAAAAAAGAAAATGTCTATGGTATTAGAAGTCTGGATACTGGTTATTTTCTGTGAGGCATTATGATGATATGAGGGGCTTCTAGGGTGCTGGAAACATTCTGTTTCTTAATCTGTTTGCTGGTTGCACAAATGTGTTCATAATGTGAAAGTTCATAAAGTTATTTATTTTTCTGTTTTGGATATTATACTTTATTTAAAAGTTCACTTAAAATAATATAAAGGAAACTGGATTCAAGTCCTTACCCCATGTCTTACAAGCTGCACAATCTTAAACAATTTGCATAACTTCTCTTTGCCTCAACTTTCCAATTTGTAAAGCATGCATAATAATAATGCTTACCTCAAAGGGTATTTATAATTACATAAGTTAATAGACCTGCCATAAATAAATGTTTAATAATTAGTTAGTGCATGTCATGAAGCAGGCTGATTCTTTAGTGATGAGCTATAGAACAAAGCATCCTAAAAGCTAAAAGGAACATCACTGGAGAAAAGTCTGGTGACAGATAAGATAAGAAAAAGAAATTCAAAGCAACAGCCATTGACAATGTCAAGTGCTGCAGATAGCTCAAGAAAGATAAGGAGGGGGAAGATTTGGCAGTATAGATATCATTTGATGACCTTTGCCTGAGCAGATCGAATGGAGTTAGGAGCAGAAGCTATTCTGTAGAGTTAAAACACAAATGAGAGGTGAGGAAATGAGAAATTATTTCAAGACGTGTGATTGTGAAGGAAAAAAATAAAGATCATAAGTAGAGGAAAATATAAAATAGATAAGATTGTGTTTAATGGGAGAAACTACATATGAAGAACCAACATAGAAAGAGACTAATAACAAAGGAGAGGGAGATTAACAAAGTTACATCCACAAGGAGGCGAAGAAAAGGAAAATCAAAGTACAAGATCATTATCTTGCTCAGCAGGAAGGACATTTTCTGTGCACAGAGAGAAAAAGAAAGGATGGGTGCAGATGCTGAGCCACCAGTGGGAAACATTCCCACCAGAGGTTTCAATTCCCTCCTGAAATAAATACAGTAAAAAGTGTCATTATCTACCAAGAGTGATGGTGAAATTGGTAGGATAGAGAATATAATGAGATTTTTTAAATAAGATAAAAGTAAAATTACTAAGATAGGAGAGAAACTAACCAGTCACAAAAAAAAAAGTATTGCCAAGCAGCGTTGAGGTCCCAACTGAGGTCCCAACCATGACTGTTTTATGGCACCAACCTACATGCTCATGTGATACCCAGTAGTACTTTGCATCTCTGAGCTATTCTTACTATGACTCTATAATCATTTTTAAGACCCCAGATGTACAAATGGTTAGATTGATTCAGGTACAAGATTTCTTGCAAGGTTAAGGAAAAAGAAAGATTTGTGGTTTCATATGACAAAAATCCAACTCAAACTAGCTTAAACCCATATGAAAATGTATAAGGCTATATAACTGGATATTTTGAAGTATATCTGCTTCCAGGGAGTTAACCACTGTCACTGGTAACCTGTCTTTTTCTCCATCTCTTGATTCTGCATTCCTCTCTGTTGTCTTCTTTTGGGGGCAAATTCTCCTTTACTAGTCACAAAAGAGAACACTAGAATTTTAATCCACTGTTATGGTGTTTATTCCTCCAAAGAAGAGAGCGCATCTTTCCCATTAGCTTCGGAAATTATTACTGGAATGACTCCTATCTCCTTGGACCGCAGTCCAGGAAATGGAGCCTGTCATTAGCTGCCCCTGGAGTTGCGGGTGGGTTGAGCGCCATTCAAACCACAAGGACTAACAGCAACACAGGACAGAGTCCTTCCTCAAAAGGAAGAGATGCAAGACTGCAAAACTCCAAAGCACATCACTTGTCCTCATTCATTTTACTTCCCACGTGTTTCCTTTGCATTGAGACTAAACATTGTCTTTTAATGCCCAGACCTAACTTTATCTTTTTAATATTTTTTACACTCAAACTAAATCTTATGTTTTTAACTTTCTCCTCTACACATCTCCATCACTCTGTTTCTTTCTTCTCACCCTCTATTCATAAACATTCAAAACACTTATTAATCATCACTTTCTTAAATCCTTCATTTGTCAAGATTGTTTAACATTTTTTAAAATCCACTTTATTTTTTCAATGAATTCAATTTAATTAATTTATTAATCATTCCCAAAATACTGATGACCATAAAATTTGTTTTCTAAATATCTCCTTATATTTAAGGACATGATATGAAGTAAATTGGGCAGATATCCTGTAACCGATTTTGGTGATCATATATTGGTAATCTAAATTTAATTGACATTAAACTTAGGAGTTAATATGAATTAAATCTTGTGCCTTCTACTTAGAACCCTTTAATATTTTTTACAAGACCAAATGCTTTCACATGGCACAGCAAGCTCACCATGGTCCAGCTCCTGCTACTGCCTCATCATGCCACACCCCTTTGGTGCTTCCTCCACGGCAGCCTCACTGGCTTTCCTTCAGTCCTTACATACCAGGCAACTTCCCAGTACAGAGCTCTCACATGGGCTCTTATTTTTGTCTGGCAAGTTTTTCTTTGTCATCCTTCAGTACCCTTCTAAAACTTCGCATCTTCAGAGAAGGAAAAGCCTTCCCTGACCTCCTTGACCACATCAATCCACCCATTAGATCAACTTTCAGTTTTCAAAGCACTGTACTGAGCACCTCTCATTGACATCTCTTGAAACAGTTATAGCTTTACAGCTGTGTGAGTGATTTCTTCATTAGAGTCTGTCATTCTCACAGAATTATAAATGCCCAGAATGATATTGGCTATCTAGTTTTGCTCATAGTTGTATTACTAATACTTAACACATTGTCTTGTACATTGTTGCTACTCAATAAAATGGATACATATTGAATAAACCAATCAACTTATTTATAAATACTTTTTTTAATGCTCACCCAAGAACATTCTTTTTATTTCTTTTAGAGAGACAGGAAGGTGGAGAGAAAGAGAGACACATCAATGTGCAAGAGAAACATCTATTGATTACTTTATCATATGCACCCCAATCAGGGATCAAACCCACAACCTCAGTATGTGCTCTCACTGAAACAGAACCCACAACCTTTCAGTCTATGGGACAACCCTCCAACCAACTGAGGCTTACCGGCCAGGGCTTATTTATAAATACTTGATAAAAAAAAAAAAAAACATATTTTTTCAAAATCAAAAAAGGCTATAAAATAGACTTAAAGAATTTTCTTAGTTCAGGATTTCACTTTGTATAAGAAAGGGCATTGTGTGTGTGTGTGTGTGTGTGTGTGTGTGTGTACACATTTATTTTCTAAACATTGGTTGTTTATATATGTTCAACTAGATTTTTTCCCAAGCTACTTTCTTGGAGACAAAATACTAAGTAATGGAGTTCCGGCCAAGATGGAGGCATAGACTGACACGCTCAGTCTCCCTCTACAACTAAGAAGGATTACAACTACTGCAAAACTAAAAATAATAAGAAGTTCCTGAAAATAAAGCTACATGGAAGTCCAATGTATGAAGTCATAAACAAATGGTGCTCGTCCGGACGGGTAGGAAGTGTGAAACTGCAACCGAGGAAGATCGAACTGTGCTGGAGGCGGCAGCTGCAGCAATGAGCAGAGGAACCCGGTAAGCAGACACCTCTTTTGGGGGAAGGAGAGAGGCGCCTGGGGGCTGGCCCAGCTGCAGACCAGATCCGTCGGCTCGCAATTCCAATGCCCGGGAAGGCAGACCCCAATGGGAGGCGGCCCTATTCCTCAGCAAAGAGTAACAGCAGGAATCCATCTTGGAGCCCCCACTCCCATGCAAAGTGCCACAGTGTGGTGAGAAAGGTCGCCAGGTTGTGACGAGCACACGGGGCTCCGCCTAATATAGCGATGGAGATGTGACAGCGCCCTTCCCAAGAAGGATAGATAAACAAAATGGTCAGAATGGCAGAATTAATGATTGAAATACCAATCACACAGCTAACAAAAAAATAAAAATAAAAAAAATAAAAGCCTTGACTGATGAACAAATAGCGAATCTTTCCAAGGCTCAATTCAGAGCTATAGTCATAAGGCAGCTTACAGACCTAACAGCGGGGCTGAATCAAGACAGGGAAGAAGTGAAGGCTAGTCCTGCTGAAATGAACAAAAATACATACAAGACAAGTGGTGAAGAAGGGAAAGCCATGGATCAAATTAACAAATCAGAACATAGGGAGGGATCAAACAATCAACCAGTGCAGAAAGAGGAAACAAAAAGTGAGAAATATGATGAGAGGCTCAGAAACTTCTGGGACAGCTATAAGCGATCGAACATTCGAATTATCGGATTGCCAGAGGGTGAAGAAGAAGAACTAGAAATTGAAAAATTATGTGAAAAAATAATGAAGCAGAACTTCCCGAACTTGAGGAAGGAAATAGACTTACAGGCCCAGGAAGCACAGAGAGTTTCAGATAGTCTGGACCCAGGGAGGACCACACCAAGACACATTATAATGAAAATGTCAAAACTTAAAGATAAAGAGAGAATCTTAAAAGCAGCAAGAGAGAAGAGAAGAATTGTGTATAAAGGGGTCCCAATTAGACTATCAGTGGATTTCTCAAAGGAGACTACAGGCAAGAAGTTACTGGCAAGAAATATTCAAAGTAATGAAAAGCAAAAACCTACAGCCATGAATACTCTATCCAGAGAAGCTGTCATTCAGGATAGAAGGGCAGAGAAAGTCTTTCCAGGACAAAGTAAAACTGAAGGAGTTTGTTAGATCCAAACCACTGTTACACAAGATGTTAAAGGGACTGGTTTAGAAGAAGGAGGATCAAAACTATGAACATTAAAATGAAAATTGTATCACAACAACCAACAGCAGAAGCTAGGGAATCGAAACAAAGGCAAACTAAGCAGGCAATGAGAGGGGAAAAAGAATTATAGGTACAGGAAACATATTGGAGGGAGGTCAGCGGAGAGGGGGAAGGGAGAAAAGGGAGGGAGATGATGCAAGAATTAAGAAGCATAGTAGGAGGGAGTGGAGTGACAGGAAGATGTTGAGAAGAACTATATGCACAACCAAAGGGCATGGACTAAGGGGGTGGGGGGGACAACTGGAGGCGGGGGGAGAAGGGGGGAAAGAAATTGGGACAACTGTAACAGCATAATCAATAATAGAACAAAATATTTTTTAAATACTAAGTAATGTTTATCTTCTGTCCATAATTATCAAGGAGTTGTTTAAAATACAAAAATAAAATGAAATAAATAAAAATTCATGCATAATAAAAATTTTATATCTTGGCCATTGCTCAGCATAGTATGATTATATGTAGTATAGTTTCCTGTTTGATAGTAGGTACTATATGTATCTTGTATCTACATTATTGTTTACATAGTATTGACTGTCCATGAATCATTATATATGACATTATAGAGGACTCATTATCTCTCCAGGTACTGATGGATACATATATAAAAATTGATGATGGTACTCTTCACAAAATTAAGGATGTTGGCCAACTCCTTCTTTGGCAGCTGTCAATTTGCATAATTGCATTTGCCTTTCTAAATTTTCCCTGAAGCTTCAGTTGAATGAGGTGTTCTTTCGCATTTGCATTTTGAAAAGGCTTAATTGTGTTGCACTAAACACCTACCCCCAGCTGCAATCTCAGACCTGGCTGGTACTGGTGAACTCTCCTTGTGCTGACAAATCACTTTGAGAATTCTTCAGTCAAAGGAAAGTCATTAGTATTCATGCATTTATATGAGCAAATTTCCTGTAATTCTACTCAATCAGAGTTAATAGCACATTCAATAGAGCTTGCTTACTGAGGCTTGGGCTTAGAATGGCACTACAAAGAACAGTCAGGGAAGGGGAGTATAGATAGGTTTTACTGCTCTTAAATCCACCAAAGAGTGATTGATGGCATCTAATCTCCAGTATAAATAAACTAGAAGTCTGAATGGTGAAAAGCCTCTCATTCTCCAAGATGTGCTATAGTTATAAGCAACTTCTTAGAAAGCAGCCACACATAACTTCTAATTCATGATTGGCTGAGGTTAGTTGCATGCAATTAGACTATGTACACAGACCAATTCCCTCTTTTGAAGCAACTGATAGGTTGAACCAAGAGCCTCTTAGGTAGCCTGAAACAAAAAGTTTCCATGATAAACTCATATTAGATTGTGGCTAACAATCCTATCAGATGTTCTAGCTTAGGGGCATTTTCATTCATTCAACAAGTGTGTTTTGAAAACCAGCAATGCACCAAGTGCTGCAGACATTGAAGAATGGAGAGTGGTTTTCTATATTCATGGAGCTTACTAATGGAGAAGTCAAATATCAGTCAAATAATCATAGAAATAAATATATATTTACATTATAACACATGTGCTATGAAAAAATAAAACAGAATGCAATGTGAGTCTGACCCAGTAAGGAAGGCTCAAGGAAGACTTAGCTGAAAAAATGAGGGTTGAGCTGAGAAATGGAGAATTGGAACTAACAAACTGAATGGGAGATGGGAGTTCCTAGTAGAGAGAACAGTGTTGTGAGACCCCATTAGAGAAGCTATGAATAAATAAATAAACAAACAAACAAATAATAAATTGGTGCACTGGAATGCAGGGATTGAGGAAAAGTAGAATGAGGTTAAGTTGGAGACATGAATAAGGAGGCAAACCACAGACACCCTAAGGGCTGTGTTCATTATTTTGGTTTCTGAAGGGGTGGATGTCAGGCATAGTGAGGAGGTAAATAAACATAATCAAAATTGTATTAGAAAATATTGCTCTGGATGCAACGTAATAAACTGATGAAAGAGTTTGAATGCAAATGGGGAGACCAAACAAAATCACTTTGCAGTTCAGGCTAAAGAAAATGGTAGTACTAGAGCAGTCACAGTAGAAAATTAGAAAAGTAAATGGATTCGTAGGATATTTTACTGATAAATTTGACAAGAGTTCTTATGGGGTTAAGACACATTGAACCTGAGCACTCTTCGTGATGTTCAAGTAGAGATATTGAATAGTAAATTAAGTGCATAGGTCAAGAACTCAGTGGTCTGGTCTAGAGGTATAGACTTGGGAATCATTAGCCAATTGATGAAAATTGAGCTATGAATATGGGAAATATTATCTAGAGAGAGAATATGTGATAGACATAAAGATGTACTACTCACATCTCCCAACATACATCCTCTGGTTCTCAGCTCCTTCAGCATCCACCTTGACTGAGAGAAACTCCTCATAGGACCTAAAGCCTTTTCTGGGCACCCCATATCTGATGAATGAGGCAGGAGTATGAAGGCTCAGCCACTTCAAAACAAATCCATCTATGGTGGGCGAGTCCATGATTTAAAATGCATCCCTACCCCTCACCAGGTTTGCCAAAGCTTTGTTGGGACTGCATCACAGTTCAACTTCTTTCTCACATCTTCACCTTCCTTATGCAGGTGTTGATTCATAATAAACAGTTTGCACCGCAAATGCTATCATAACATTTGATCTAAAGAAACCAGCCTCTAAAAGTATAAAATAGAAAAGGTGAAATGCTTAGAACCAATAAACCAGATAAAGGTAAACCTACCAAGTAACATGGAAGGAAATGTTAGAAACTAAGAAGGAAAACCTGGGTACCATGGTGTCCTGGGAGCCAAAATAAACATGTTTCAAAAAACAAGGAGTGGGCAAGAGTGCTGAGAGGTCAGAAAAAATTACTGGAATATGTCCATTGGATTGAAATCACAGAGGTCATTGGTGATCTTAGGCAATGGTACAGTCATCATGGAGAGAGTAGAGGAGTTAGTGGTGAGGAAATTGACTCACCAAATACCAAAAGCCCTTTAAAAAATTTAGATTTAAAGAATGGGAAAGATTGAAAGAAGTTAGAGGGAGAATGTGGGAATCAAGAACAGATTGTTGTTTTCAAGATGGAAGAGACGTGAACAGATTTAAATGTAATTGGAAATAATCCAGTTGAGCAGGATATGTTGAATAACTAGCAGGATGAGGGTGGAAAGGGGGAATTGATAATGTAAGACACCTGATAAAACATGAAGTGAATGTGATCCAAAACACAGGTGGAAAGATTGGCATTAAATGATCAGAAGACTACTGCCAAAACTAAAATAGAAGAAAAAGAGAAGAACATGGGTACAGATGGAACTGTATGAATTTGGTAGCAGGAAGCTGAGGGAGTTCCCATCTGATGCCTTCTATTTTCTTCATGAGGTAGGAGGTGAAGTCATCTGCTGTGAATGAGGAGGAGTAAAGACAATCTGAAGATTTAGGGTGTGGAATGTTCCAAACAATTGTTGGAAACAGACAGAGAGAATTTACCAGGTAAACATGGAAAAACTGGTAAACTTAAAGGTCCCAATGTATTGGCACCAATCTTCCCTGACAGGTGAATTTTTAGGGCAGTGCCAGGCTGTTCTGGTTTAGGCATTGAGAGAGCATTTAAATACATTTATCCAAAGTTGGGTTTTTGTCAGATAAAGGGGGGGCAGGGATTTTTAAGAGACAAAAGAACAAAGGAGTAAGAGTATTGCTTAGAGTGTTGTTCAAATAATGGGCTGCGGGATCTAAATTAAATGATGATGATGAAAGAATGAGAAAAGATAGTAAGGTGAGAGCTGATGGACCTTGAGAAAGTAAAGGGGTTAGCACACTACAACAATAATTCCCCAAATCTGTGGATCACGTTAATATGCAGACCGTGATTCATACATGTAAGGAGAACCTGAGATTCTGCATTTCAGACAAATTCCCAGTCAATGCTACTACCACTGGTCTGAGGACCAGACTTTGAGTAGCAAGGCATTAGAAGTTCAAATAATATCAAAAGTAGCTTTGTTTTTTTAAAACATATTTTATTGATTATGCTATTACAGTTGTCCCAATTTTCCCCTGTTTGCTCCCCTCTATCCAGCACCCCACACTCCCTCAGGCAATCCCCACACCTTTTTCATGTCCATAAGTCATGTGTATAAGTCCTTTGGATACCCAATTTCCTACACTGTACTTTACATCCCCACAGCTATTCTGTAACTATGTATTTGTACTTCTTAATCCCCTCACCTCTTCACCCATTTCCATACACCACCCTCCCAACTGGCAGCCATTAAAATACTCTCTGTATCCATGATTCTGTCTCTGTTCTTCTTGTTGGCTTAGCCTGCAAAGTTTCTTTTGAGAAATCAGCTGACAGTCTTATGAAAACTCCCTTGTAGGCAACTAACCACTTTTCCTTTGCTGCTTTTCAGATTCTCTCTTTATCTTTAACCTTTGGCATTTTAATTAGGTTATGTCTCTGAGTGGGCCTCTTTGCATCCATGTTTTTGGGGATTCTCTGTGTCCTGGACTTGCATATCTATTTCCTTCACTGAATTTGCAAAGTTTTCTTTCATTACTTTTTCAAATAGGGTTCCAATTTCTTGCTCCTTCTCTTCTCCTTCTGGCACCCCTATGATGCAAATGCTGGAATACTTGAAGTTGTCCCAGAGGCTACTTAAACTATCTGTTTTTTGGCTTCTTTTTTTCTTATTTTTGTTCTCATTGGTGTTTTTTGCTTCCTTATATTCCAAATCATCTATTTCATTCTCAGCTTCATCTATTCTACTATTGTTTCCCTGTGAACTGTTATTTATTACAATTAGTGTATCTTTCATTTCTGACTGGATTGTTTTTATGTTGTTAAGGTCCTCACTAAGCTCCTTATGTATCCTTATAATCAGTGTTTTGAATTCTGAATCTAATAGATTGCTTTTCTTCATTTTGCTTCATTATTTTTTTGAAGTTTTGTTCTATTCTTTCATTTGGGCCATGTTTCTTTATCTTCTCATGTTGGCCACCTTCCTGTGTTTGTTTCTGTGTATTGGGTGGAGCCACTACAACTCTGTGTCTTGGTAGCATGGCCTAATCTAGTAGATGTCCTATAGGGTCTAGTGGCACAGCCTCACCTATCACCTAAGTCAGGTACTGGAGATGTACCCTTTGTGTGGGCTGAGTACACCCTTGATTGCTGTTGAAAGGTCAATGGAGAGATTTACCCAGGCTAGTCAGTTGTAAGGATTGGCTATGACCACCGACTACCAACCTCTGCCCTCCAAGGAGGATCAGCTGTCCAGGGGCAGCGTGGTAATTTAACAGAGTGGGGGCCCTCCCCAAAGTCCCCACCCTCATGGTTTTGGGGGTGGGGAAAGAAGATAGTACAGCTTTTAAGGTATTTTGCATATCTATGGCAAGTTGGTAACTAGATAATAGTTATGCTGTATCCCAGGGCCAAAAGGCAGATGATAGGCTTAAGATACTTTGCATAACAATGATGTATGGTGCTCTGGGTCAACATTTAAAATGAAGCAAAGCCATGAACATCAAAGAGAAGCCATGCAGTCTGAAAGGGTACAGAAGGGAGTCAGCTAGGAGTTCTGGTGTGTAGGAGAGAGAGAGAGCCATGATGTAGCAGCTAGGCAGCTTTGTAGGAGAGCTGGTCCACCATGGGAGAGGGCCATGTGGACTGAGTGAGCGTAGAAGAGAAGAGGAGGAATAGCCATGAAGAGGAGCCGTGAGCTTGGAGGGAATTCAGCCATGCTGCCTGTAGTGAAGTAGCAGCCATGCAGTTTGTAGTGAAGCTGGTCTGTGGTGAGGAGAAAGAAGCAGCTATGCAGTTTGTAGTAGAATCCAGCCATGCAGCCTGGGCTAGTAGGAAAACAGGCATGCTACTCCTTTAATCATGCCTGCTCTAGCCGACTCAGAAGCCACCAAGGACTCTGCTTTGCAGACTCAGACTCTATCTGGATTCTTGGAACTCAGGACATGCAGAGAGGACACTCTCTTAGGACTTGTGCCTTTCCTGGACTTCATCGTGATCCAGTGTAACATGACTCATGCTTTTCTGGACTATTATATGGAGGGTGATGATAATGTACCTATAATCCTGAAGGAGAGAGCTGACAGATAAGTAATGGGGAGTTTTGGGCTTTATTTTGGTTTATTGCCTTTTGGGGAGCAAGGGAAGGGCTGGGTGTCATGGGAGAACAGGGCTCTGAGCTGAAGTGCTCCAAGCTCCCCCTCACTCCCTGCCAAAGGTTGGAATATTGTAAATAAAGACTTGTTTTCTCAGCACTAATTATTGGATCTTACAGCAAGCCACCAAGTGAACAAGCCCTGTCTTGCTTAGTAACAGTGGTGCTCTGATGTGGCCTGTAGCTGTCCACTGGATGCATAGGCTCTGGGGTTTCCCAGGTGCTACAGGCCAAGGTCTGCCCCTACCTGTGTTCTTCCTGGAGCCATCCTGCATGAGCTGCATGAGCTATAAAGCAATCTGAGATGGCTGCTATTTGTTCTGGGCTTGGAGATTTCCAGGAGAGGCCAAGCTATGAATCTAGGCTTGCTGCTGCTAGTGATAGACCAGTGGTCATTTAGCAAGAGGTATGGGGGCTGGGGTTCACTGAGGCTGGCTATTGATTGTTTAAGAGGATTTAGGAATTTGTGAAGCATGAGCCAAGACCAGCCATTCATATGGAAAAGTATCTGTTAAAAGTTTAGGTTGTCCCCTTAAGTTGGGTGGAATGGATTCTCAGGGAATCTTGTGGATGGGAAAAAAAGTGTTAGCCAGGTTGATAGAGTATCAGATATAGCAACCACCTGTGGCTCCATGGTTTTCTTGGGGCAGGGCTCAGAAAAGGGACAATGGCCTCTACCTGCTTTCTGTCTGGGAGAAAACTGCCCCCCAGCTCCCGCCTTGATGCCAGACATTTCAGTTTTTTCCCTGTATATCATTGGTGTCTTTCAAGCCACTAACCCAGTGCTGGAGCTCAGAGTAGTGAGTGTGAGTAAGTTTGTCTGTGGGTTCTTTAAGAGGACTTGCTTGGGGCTCCAGCAGTTTCTTCCACTGACTCAATCCCCATGGGTTTTTGCAGACAGAAGTTATGGGATCTTATCTTCCTCACACTGGAACTCTGGGTTGGGGGGCCTGGTGTGGGGCTGGGATTCCTTGCTCCCAAGATATCCCTCTTGAATTTTTATCCACTCCATGTGGATGTGGAACCAGCCTGTTCTACATCTCTGCCTCTCCTACCTGTCTAGATGGATGTGGTTTCTTTAATTCCATAGTTGTCAGACTCGATTTCAACTTGATTCAACTCGATTTCTGATGGTTCTGAATGATGGTTGTTCTGTAGTTTAGCTGTAATTTTGCTGTGGTTGTGCAATGAAGGAAGCCATGTTTACCTATGCCTCCATCTTGGCTAAAAGTCCAAAAGTAGTTTTGAATTTTAAACTGAGAGTGAAAAAGAGAAAAAGAGAGATCACGAGAAAAAGGCAGAAGCAATAGGAGAAATACAGTGGAAAAGAATCAGAAAAAAAAGACAAGTAGAAACAAATGAAAGCTGAGACATTAGAATTTTAGAGAAGCAAGGTGGATGCCTGCTTCTGAGGACAAGCAAATGACCAGGTCACCAAAGATGCCATTACATCACTAGAGCTTCACTAGCTAAACACTGAAGATTTGATAAGTGGGATTCCATGATGGACAACCTGTACAGCTGTTGCTGTTAATCTCCTCACATTTTAACAAAATATCCCTATTCACATGAAGTTACCTCAGTGACTCTGCCATGGCCATCTGTGCAGATCTAACTAAAGGAGATGCCTTGACTGTCCCTGTCAGCCAGGTGTAGTGCAGTGTGGGAGGGACACCACACTATTACCAGGGATGCAAAAAAGGCAGGACTGGGTTTCTAAGAATAACTTTATTAGAACTGGAATTTTAAAATTAACTTCCAACACATCCCAGAGTCCCAAAAGACAGGATAGGTCAATCTGTAAGGCAATTAAATAGAAAATGGAGTGCTTTGAGCTTAAAACATGTATAACATAGAGAAGGGGAAAAGATGATTCTCTTCTGACTTAGAGACTATTAAATCTAGATGGCTCAAATGGGGTTATCTAACCTTAGGTTCAGGTGGTACAGATGAGTTCACAAAACCCATTTTTCTATCCTTTTCCATGAACCAAATCTTCCCAACAAATTGTAACTTACCTTCTAGTTCCTAAGTAAACAGCTAAAGATTTCCTCAGATGCTGAGTGGAAACAACGATGGAGTAACATATAACAACAAAGTAATAAAAATAATAAGCAAAAATAAAGTTTGTAATTCAAGGTGAATTAATCAAACTCAAATTTAGGAGACAAAACAAGGTTGTATTAAACAAATATTGATACCATCGTTTTTGTTAAACTTTAATTATGGTTAATGTTTTATTTTCTTTAAATCTTGTCCTATATACTAACTCTTTCTTGGATAGGTAGTGATAGAATATCAGTAAATATTTGTTTTTAAAAAAAAGTTCTAACTTTTATTGAAAAGAAACAATTGAACATAAAACAGACTACAACCATAACATCAATATTATACTTCAAAAATTAAACTCTCTGAACCACAAACAAGCCTCCTTACCTAGGCACAGGCAAGTTATAAATGTTTATGAGTAAGACGTAATAATGTCATAAGTTTTTGGCTATGCTCAGGAAGTGCAATCAATATTATGTAAACTTCCCTTGCAAACCTGAAATCTGTAATGAGATGACAAACATAAGAGGGTTTATTTGTTATTCAACAATAGCTTCATTGTGTCAACCTGAATAAATTAGCAATATAGTCATTTCTGGCACCTTGAACCACTGGCAGGGCAAACATGGGGAGCAATAGGTCTTTCTGATACTCTGTAAATCACATGAACCAGGAAAACACCCATTCCATGGTTACTCTTTTACAAACATGTACATTTTTTAACAGAAGTCACGATTTAGTATAAACCAGAAATTCATACCTTAAACTGGCTTGAAACTGGCCACAGTTTCTCAGAATATTTGTGGTAGTTGGGCAAAGAAGTTGATTACCTAGATTGTTGAATACATGAAAAATATGATTTTTATAACTACTCAGTTTAACTTAGAAAGAAAATTTTAACAGTGTCATCAAATGAGTTAGCTCTTTCTTGAATTACAGAAATCTTACCTTGACTGAAGATTAGACATGTGACGTTCTCAATGCTCTGTTGCTCACTGTGTAATGACATCACTAGATTCCATGGTATTCCTTGATTTAAAGTTTTATTCACATATATAAATAAATATAAATACAAATACATATATATATATGAGCTCTGTCCAGAAAAAGTCCAGCCATTGTTAATATAATGAGAAAAGTTTGTGCAACATTGATGTAACCTGGCAGCCGAGGAGAGTGGACTGGAATGCACATGCATAACAATGATGACTTAATTGTTCTAGTCAGTGGAGGTGGTAAATGTTGTTGAGCGAGCATGTGTGCTGTGTGGATGTTGCATTCAAAATGACAGCACATAGAGCAACAAATCTGCATCAAATTTTGCATGAAGCTTGAATATTTCTCCACAGAAACTATTTGGATGATCGGCAGCTTCATCACAACAACATACCTGCTCATGCATCATGTCTCATGCAGAAATTTTTAGCAAAACATCAAATCACCCAGGTGACTCAGCCTCACTACAGCCCAGATTTGGTACCCTGCAACCTCAGGCTTTTTCCAAAACTAAAATCACATTTGAAAGGGAAGATATTTCATACCAACATTGAAACTCAGGAAAATACACAGGCAGCCAATGGCAACTGGGGGAACTGTGTAAGGTCCCAAGATGCCTATTTTGAAGGTGAGTAAGGTGTCATTGTCCTATGTAAAATGTCCACCCGCTGGACTCCCCAACTATCCCATCACACCCCAATCCCTCCCACCATCTCGCTCTCCCGTTACATCAGCCCTCATCTCCTTGCCTGCCCTCCTCCCCGTTTGGCCACTACCCCCATTCCCCTGCTCCATTGCCCCCCCCCCCCCCCGCCTTCTCCAACCAGCCCTTCTTCCCATTGTCCCCGCCCCCACGCTTCCCCTGGTACTCACCCGCCTTCCACACCGAGCCACCCACAACACTCAGCCCCTAGGAAAAATAGTCACCCTGTGCCCTGCTCACTCCCTCTCTCCCTCCAATGTCACCCCGCTGCCCTGCCTGCTAGCGCCTGCCACCACTTCCACCTCCATTCACCCAAGACACTCTGGCAGCTGGAATTTGATAGGGATTGTATTGAACCTGTAGATCAGTTTGGTAAGTATTTCTATATGAATAATAAGTCTTCCAATCCATAAGCAAAAGCTATCTTTCCATTTATTTACATCTTCCTTAATTTTTCAAAAATGTTTTATAATTTTTAGTATATAAGTATTGAACTTCTTTGTTAACTTTATTCCTGAATATTTTATTCTTTTGATACCATTTTTAATTAAGTTATTTTCTTAATTTTTTTCAATTGTTCATTGCTGGTATATAAAAAATAAAAATGATTTTTGTATATTGATCTTATACCTTGCAATCTTGCTAAATTTTCTTATTAGTTCTTATAGTTTTTTTATATGTGTGTGAATTCTTTAGGATTCCTGCATATAGTATCACATCACCTGCAAATATAGTTTTATCTCTGCCTTTCTAATCTAGATGACTTTTATCTCTTTTTCTTGCCTAATTGTTCTAACTAGAACCTCCTGTATAATATTGAATAGAAGTGAACCATGCATTTTTTAAAATTCATAATCAAAATATGATTTATTTCAGGAACTTAAGGCTATTCAATGCAATAATATAAAATAAAATATTGAGTGAGGAATTTCAAATGATCATTTCAATATATTTATATATAAGGAGCACTTACCATGCTTGTGATGTGCCATAGTTTTAATCCCATTATATGTATTAATTCACTGAATCTTTAAAGTGACTGTATGGTTAAGTGCTTTATTCCCAATATCACACATGAGGAAATCAAGCCAGAGTTAATTTGTCCAATACAACACAGAAGTAAATCACGGTGCTGGAATTTAATCCCAGGCAGATTTGTCCTGAGTCTTAGCTCTTAATCATTCAGAATGCTGACTCACATTTATAGTGATTCAGCAAGGAGCTTAATGATGAAATTTGAGAAGCATTCTTATAAATGTCAGGAAAAAGACAAGGATGCCAACTATTACTACCTATCCATGGATAACTTGAATATTTTAACATAGAATTAGTAAAATGCAAGCCAGTAAAAATTTTTGGCATAATAATTGGAACTGAAGAGACCTAACTGTATTTATTGGCAGAAAATATGGTTGTATACACAGAAAATTCAACAGCCTCTAAATTCAGCCATGACAATTTAAAAAGAGTCCGCAGACTTATGGATAACAGAACCACGTACAAGAAAATGACATAGTCTTAAGCACCAGTAACAATCCGTTAGATAATATAACAAAAAATTCCATTCAAAACAAATAATATTGGCTAACTATGAATATAAAGCTAATGAAAGATAAAGAAATAGTGGCACAAAGTGTTTGAGAAAAGAAAAATAAAGTAGACTATAGTATAGGGTTTCTGCTGGGGGAGTTCAGAAAAGGGAACTTGGCTTGATTTAAAAGGCTTGAATATATTCTCCATAGAAATTTTTTGAGAAAGGAAGTAATAAAATTAATATAATAATTAGAGAAATTTAACCTGACACCAGTTAAATGAAATTTATTGGTCTAAACAGCCCTGAAAATGTGGTGCTGATATTCAGTTGTGATCACATTCTCATGTGGAGATTTTTGCAACCAGATTATTCTCAATAAAAAGCAATATCCTGCCACTGGCCCAAATAAAAGGAAAACCAGTATTTTAGATCTGACTATGTTTTGGGGATACAATAAAACAGAAAAGCAGAAACACTGCTATAGAGCTGCTTGTCAGACAAACTGTTTGGCCCTCATATTTTTAATATGAGGTCAAATGACAGAATGTTGAGTCATCCAGTGACCAGGTCTTCTATCTAATGACTAATTTTGGCATTTAGGAAAAAAGACTAAAAATATAACTGCGATCATAGGAAGAATGCACTTATTTTAAAAATGAGACTTCTGGCTGGTTTCATAAAATTGTAATGAAACCATGGTGATAAGAAGCAATAGCTCTAAGGGATAAACCACAGATTAAGAAAATTTTAACATTCAATTCTGGCGTTAGTTTGGCATTTTATAGGGGGAAACCTAAATAAGTATATTCAGGCCCTTATCTTTTCTGACTTCTCTATTATATTTTCATTCACCAAATACTAATTGGGTATCTCCTATATATCAGGCAGTGTGCTAAATTCAGGGGATTGAGTCAAACAAAGCAGAAGCAGCACTTGCCATCTCAGGGTTTAAGTTCCTGCCTAAAGCCCACATTGTATGTAGCACACTCCTCCTAGGCTTCCAGGACTCCACTCTCCTGGGTTATCTCCTGCCTCCCTCAACAGTCTGTATCCTTTACTGGCTCATTTTCTTTTGCTTTTCTCTTAATATTGATTACCCTCAATCCTCAGCACTCTTCTTTTCCTCCCAATATTCTCCCAGGGTAATCTCATGTACATTTTTCTGTTTCATTTACTTTGCACAATTACATATGTGGATTGCTATAAACAAGGTCTGTCTGGAAAAAGTCCAGCCATTATTAATATAACAAGATGTGGATGTAACCTTTCAGCCAAAGAGAGTGGACTGGGATGTGCATGCACGAACAAGGATGACTTCACTGTACTAGTCAGTAGGGGCAGTATATGCCATTGAGGGAGCATGTGTGGTTGTTGCATTTCCAGTTCATTTAACTGTATTTTTTTATTAGGAAGGTGTTGTCCATCACAAGTATGCCTCTCCAGGCCAAACAATTATAAAGGAGTACTACCTCAATGTTCTTTGTCTGTTGAGAGATGCAATATGATGAAAACAGCCCCAGTTATGGGCAACTGGTGATTAGCAGTTTCATTAAGACAACACACCTGGTCATGCATCGTGTCTCATGCAGAGTTTTCGGTGAAACATCAAATCACTCATGTGACTCAACCCCCCACCCCCAACTAAGATTTGGCCTCCTGCAACTTCTGGCTTTTCCCAAAACTAAAAGCACCTTTGAAAGGAAAGAGGTTTCAGACTGTCAATGAAATTCAGGAAAATATGACAGGGCAGCTGATGGTGATTCCAACAAAGGATTTTGCAGGGTATTTTGAACAGTGGAAGAGACGCTGGGAGAACAGTGGAAGAGACACTGGGAGAACTGTGTGAGGTCCCAGGGTGCCTACTTTAAAGGGGACTAAGGAATCATTGTCCTATATACAACGTTTCTTGTATCTTGTATCATTTTCAATAAATATCCCTATTTTTCATAGTACATAGCTGGATATTTTCTGGACAAGCCTCGTATGTGGATTATATACATATAGATTAATATATATGGATTACTGTATATATGGATTAATATGTGTACATTACTCTGTGCCAAGCACTATTCTAAGCAATTTGAAAATATTATTCATGTATTCCTCATAACAACCACTTGGGGTAGGTATTATTATTTTATCCATTTCCAAATGAGAATGTCCAGGCAGAGTGGTTAAAAAAGTGGCCAAACTAGAATTTGAAGCAAGACAGACCACGCCCTAAACCACTATGCTATACACTCTCCCGGCATCCACCTGGGTCACTCCACATCTCCCCCACCAGGGGACTTAGAGGATAATCAGTAGCAAACAGGAGGTTTACGCTACTTGCTGGGCTATGAATAATGATCCAGGAATTTTATGTCTTCTACCAGTAGCCATGAAACTGGCAGGCTACTTTGTTAGCTCATAAGTTAGGTAAAATCTCAGGCTCCTCACAGTTCTTGATGTATGATGAGTGATGAGAAAGTCTTTTAACTAAAGAAAATGACCATGTAAAGCAATCCTGAGGAATAAGTTAAAATGATTAGGATAAAGATGGCCTAAGAAAGATCATTATCTATAGGTAATAGGCAGCCACTAAAAGAGTTTAACATGAATAAAAAGTGACAAAAGTGTTACTTTAATAAAATTAATCTGACTTTGGCACTTAGAAAAAAGACTGTTGCGTACAGATGGAAATAAACTCAAGTATCAGCAGCCACAGCAATTAACATTTACTGAGTACTTATTGTGAATAAAGCATTGTAATACAAATTCTATTTAATCCCTATTATAACTAAATAGTGTCATTATAATAAATATGAACATATCTAATACTTGCTATGTGAACAGCTTTAAATATATGAACTCACTTAAATGTACATGACAACTTTACAAGGTAGATACTACTATTACCACTATTTTACAAATAAGAAAACTAAAATATCTAAAGAGTAAGTCACTTGTTCCAGTGACAAACAAGTAAATAGTAGAGGTAGGATTTGACCTTAGGAAGTCTTTCTGCCAGAGACTATGTTCTTACTCATTATCCTATACTACCACTTAGGTAAGGCAATACAGTCATTATACCCGTTGTACAGCTACTTAAAAAAGTATTGCAAAATTAAGTCACTTACACAAAGTCACAGAGCTGGTAGTAAGTGGTGAGCCCAGAAGTTCCCTGCTAAATATAAAAAGAGGGAGTCTACATAGTCAATTACATAAAATCAATTTGTATACAGTACTAACTCTAGCTATTTTCAACTAATCCTTTTGTGGTTCTTATGTAAATAGATTCCTTTGGATATTTTTATAAAAAGGGGCCCTAACTCAGAGTTAAAGGGGACCTGCAGTCATTGTGCTGGTAACTAAATAAACAAATGAGGCAAGCAAGGCCTTACAGGATGACATCACTTAATTTAGGATTCTGACTGAGAAGAATAGGACTACAATTCAAAGCTCAATGTCAGCAACAACTGGAACCAGAGCCTCATTCTCCCGCTCTCTCTCTCTCTCTCTCTCTCTCTCTCTCTCTCTCTCACTTTCTTTGGTATCTCTGCTTCTCTCTGACCAATGACATCATTCCCACAATCGGATTTTCTCCCTGATCCTGAAACCATGTCTGTTATCATCGCCAGGCTCACATCTGGCTAACTTCACCACCAAAACATGAAAAAAATTTCCCCCAATTCCAGTTCGAAAAATACACAGGTAAGGACTCCGTTTAGCCTGGTCTGAGTCATTCCCTCACATTATGACCAATCCTTGTGAGCAATAAATTATCTTGGAATAACTCAGGTCACTTATTCATCCCTGGATGGGAGCAGGTCGTAAAGTGTGTAACAAGCAAGACAGGAGGCCATGAGAGATAGTCCCTTCTACTACCATGTAATTGTAGTTGAAGAACTATTTCCCAAAAGAAGTAGGCAAAGGAGGGAGACAGTGGTCTCAGGCAACCAGGAGCTTCACAATAGCTGAACAGGGGCTCTTTCTATGTGGCTACAGCTCCCTTCACATTTGAAACACATTCAGTACTTAATTCAATTCAGTACCTAATTCAATTCAGTACAACGTTGGGTTTCATTGCTTTATCCATGGATAACTCGATTTTGCTAATGAAACAATAATATCCTTGGAGAAGGGACCTAAGCTCATATTGGGTATTTTCATATACTTAGTAAATTCCTTTTGAAATGAGGTCCAGCCAGCCTTCACTGCCACACTATAAATGTGGAAACCTTTCTTTGGTTAATGGCAGCAGCAATTTTGGGGAGACTATCATTGTTTGAAATTTTTCCTCTTTGATTCACAGCTGGCACAAACATTTGCCTCTAAGGAGATGGACCTCTCACCATTTTGTCTTCATAGCACTAACAGCTCACTGTCACTAACAGCTCAATGTGGTTGAATTAAATGCACATTGATTTCTACTTTGTAATGGTACTTGACATGTTCCAGGTCTTTTCGTGTTTATATCACACTCTTACCACAGCCAGTTTTTAAACTTGAAATAGTGTCCACTATTCTTTAAGCACTTGGTTTAGTGTTTTTGTATATCTTAGCTAATTAAACAAAGTTAGCATTTACACACACAAATATAGTTAAGATGATTTTAAAAGCTGAGGTCTAGAGATATTAAGGATGTACCCAAGCTCATGACCATCGTATGTTGTTTAGCCAGAGTTTCCAGCCAGGTCCTTCTGACTTAGGGGCACTATTTAGCTAGAAAATCAATTGCTAATTGTATCCTTAATTATTGCACACCTAATGTTTTCTTTTAAGACAGTACCAGACATTCAATCCAAGCAGAAACATTCACCTCCTAACAGTGACACTTACCCCTCCACAAGCCCAGCATGGAATTTCCAAACATTCATAATCATCTTCATGTTAAGCTCCTTGTTTAGAGAAGTCCTCATCTTGAACACTTTGGGCTGTCAAGGACAGGGGCAAATTTGTGTTCTCATTGTACAGAGATGATTTTCTAAAATTATCTTCAGGAACAAAATCATAATATACATTTTGGATAATGAGGGGGAAAATCTCTTTTTTATTTGGTTGGTTTTCTTATACCAAAAAGATTTTCTTTACCTATTCTAAAAACTTCACTTGGGGAAGAAATAAATCCAAAGCCAACCTTAGCCAGAAAAAGAAGAGTGGGGAGAGAGACATGTGAGCAATAGTCAACTGCTAGCTGGTGGCCTTGAGCACATCAATTATGTATTAACACTTCTTGTTCTGGTACCCATGTCAGTACAGTCACCAAGAACAGCAAAAGAAAAAAATCTTAACTGAGCCATGTGGCCCAGCTAAGATGGCTAAAGAGGATGGTCAAGTGGTATCGGTGAACAAGACAACTGTGGGTAAGGAGGAGCTGTGTGGTCTAACTCAAAACTCTGTTTTTATTTCACTACAATGACCACAGAATCAGTGAGGTAAAGCTTTTGTTACCATAAGGGAAGGTGTTTCTCCTTTCTTAATTATAGAATAAATTAAGTAAGCATGGTTTGAATCCAAAAGATTATATCACAGAGAGAAACAATTCCCTAAAATTTCCTCTGAGACTAAAGGGACCGAAGGAGTTTGAACAATGCATTTTTTGGTAGTTGTTGGGGTTATTTTTCCTTTCTTTTCTATTCTAAAAGAAGCTGAAATGTATCAGCTGATGTCATTGATATGTCATGATACTCCTGAGGGAAAGGAGATAGAAACAGAAAACAATGAAATAAATTTAAATTGACATTCTCTTGACTTTAACAGCTGGCTGAAAAAATATTCTGTCTAATAAATTGCAGACAATTGATAGCCTAATTATAATAGAAGGAAAGCCCTGTGAGAACTTAAACAAATGTACATATAGTAATACATCGTGATAATTTTCACATTGAATCTTTACATACTCTTCTTTATCTGAATATTTAAGTTCATAGAATGACATATCTGTATGTTGTGTACAAATATGCATACTCTAATAACTTTAATAATAACCATCTATTTTGGAAAGAGAGAACTTTTTTATGTATGATTTTGAGTTTGGGAGTTTTTATGTATATTTTTAAGCCATTCTTTAAAAGAAAAGTTGATGCAACCACATGACACATTAGGAAATACAACAAAAGAAAATCATTACAATAGCACTTATAATAGCAACAACAGAAGATAAAATTCCAAGAAATAAATATAACATAAAATTTGCAAGATCTATATGAAGAATTTTTTTTTTAATGCTAAGAAAGCAGGCCAACAAAGACTTGGATAGTTGGCCATCTCCTATTCTTGTATGGGCGCACACAGTAGTATAATAAGAACACTACTTTGCTCCACTATTACTTAGAAAGTAACATGATCACATTAAAACAACTGTAGGGGTTTTTTTTTGTTTGTTTGTTTTGTTTTACAACTGGGAAGCTAATTCCAAAGTTTATAGACAAAATAAAGAGGAAAGAACATTTAAACCAATTCTGAAAAATGAAAGTGTAAAGTGGAGGAGATAGCCTTATTAGATGTTTAAAGCACACTGTAAAGCTACAATAATTAAAACAATCTATACTTGCCTATGATTAGACAGAGAGATCAATGGAGCACTATGAAAAGTACAGAATTAGAGCCAAATACATACCAGAATTTAGTGTATAATTATAAAGTGGCATTAGAAATGGTAAGATAAAGAATTAATAAATGGGGATGGGAAACTGGGTAGTAACTTGGAAAAATGTTTATTCTATCTGTAAAACTTTTACACAAAATAAATTTCAAATGAATAAATTGTAAAATTGTAAAGAGTAAAATATAAAAGTTGTAGGAGAAATGATTATAGGTTTGAAAAAACATAAAATATGGGACACTTCCTAAGTAATACTCAAAAACCTAATAGAAGAAATAAATACTATAAGAAAGTAAAATTTTCTGCATAGCAAAAACTATTTTAAAAATAAAAGGACAAATGACAGACTTAGAAAATATGTTTTCAACAAGTATCACAGTGGCCTATATTAAGGGCTCACAGCAAAGCCATTCACCCAATAGAAAAAATAAGAAGAAACAATAGTTCCATAGAAAAGAACAAAAATAAGAGAAATGCAAATAAACATCACATTGAAATATCATTTCGCACCCATCAGACAGTAGAAGATCCAAAAGTTTTACTGCATACTCTGTAGGCAAACATATTAGGCACAGGTACTCTCACGCATGCTGATAGGAGCAAACCTCTTCAGAGTGTAAGTTAGCAATGTCTATCAAAGCTACAAATATGTATACTGTTCAGCCTAGAAAAAATTATCCTACAGATTTACTCACACATATGTATGGAATATGAAGGCATAAGAATATACATTGCAGTTTTTTAAAATAGCAAACTGTTGGAAACAGCTTAATATCCTAAAATAGGAACTGGCAAAATCAAATTAGGTATATCTGTTTCACTATGCTTACTTTGTAAGACTCCAAACAACAAAGAGAAAAAAGCAAAACATAGGCACAACATATTTAAGGTGATCCAAAATCTTGGTCTCCAAGGCAGTTTGGGTTCATGCTCATTGCCCTACCATTCCATCCAGGTAACACCAACTTTTACTCTCAAAAGTGTTCCTATCTCTATAAAAAACAATTGGGTCACCCCTAGTATACTTCTTGGAAGTGAGAGAAGGAAAAAGGATGAGGTATAGAACAGAATGTGAGATTTAGAGGAAGGGAAAAGAAAGAAAGGCAATTAGATTCTTCCCAGGCACCCTGGTACTACTCAGTTCTTCTCCTCTTGACCTTATCAAGGCCACAGATCTCTGGAACCAGACAGTCTGAGTTCAAATCTTTGCTCTGCACTTATAAGATCTTGGAAAATTCTTTAATTTCTTTCTGCCTAAGTTTTATCATCTATAAAATAAGGATACTACTACCCATTCCATTGGGTTGGGGCTGTTGTGAGCTAATGTATGTACAGCACTTTCAAAAATACAGTGCCTGACACCTACAGAGCACTATAGATGCATTATTATTACTGTGATTCATAGCGCTCTGTGTGACTGCCACATCTAGACCTTGACCAAGTCAAAACATGTAGAAAGACTTAACTACTTTAAAAAAAGAACAATTAAGAGTTACATGTATATTAGAATCATTCATTCAACATTTTTCATTGAGCACTTATATTTAAGGCTCTGAACTAAGCTCTGGGAGAATAAATTTACACAGAACACAGTGGGAAACTAAGGGGAGCTGCTATATAGCTCACTTGTAAAAGATGACACTTTTTGTTCCATCATAAGATTTATTGATTTTAGCTTTGCTTCAACTAAATTTAGTAAAGAGCAAATTATACAGTTTCCAGTAAATTTGTTATCTCTCAATTATCTGGAAATTTTAATAAAACTTCAAAACAGAATAAAAACCTAATATAGAATAATTAGCTATTACTGAACAATAAGTGAGGACTTAAAAGTACTCTCATGGCCAGGAACTAAACCTCAGGAACCAAGATGGGCTCAGGTTTGAAACTGATTCTGCCACTTTCCATGTGTGACCTTGGGCAAGATATCTAAACTTTCTATCCATTACGTCTTCAAATCTAAAATGAGTAACTCTGGCTCCTACTTCAAGTGTAGTAATGAGGATTAAATATAGGGCATTTACCTACTGCTCAGTACATAATGAATGCTTAATAAATAATTGCCAGCATCATTATTTTAATTTCTCTGAATTTAAAAAAAAAAGTACTTGTTTTTCTTTCCATATCACATCTTCTCTTCCTGATTTGTCTTAATTTTTCTCCAAGCCAATGAGATGAAAAATAGTTTGTTCTTGTTAGAATACTTGCAGAGCCATTCTTTGTTTTGGTGAGTTCTAGATTTCCTATTTAGGCAAGGCCCTGCACAAGAAGACTTAACTTCCTATAATCCTGCTCTGATGACACAGCACGAGTGACGTAGCTATAAAGACTTCCCCCTCCACCTGTAGGCACTTGCATCTGAAAGATTAGGACCCAGTTAGTGGAAATTCACTTGTAAAAGAAAAATGTGAACTACTTATTTCTTCAGCACACACCTATAGCACCAAAACTTTTCAGCTACATGCCATCTTCCTTACAGTTACTATCTGAGCCAAAAGAAAAATGTTGCTAAGTTATCTATGTTTATAAGCATTTGATCTGTCATTTTAGAGTACTAATACTGAAAACAACTTAAAATTATTAGATTAAAAAGAAAAAAGTTGAAGAATTACTGACATGATTATTAAAATGAATCTTAGGAATTTTAATGTCATATGTTCTAATGGGGGAGTGTGCTTGAGAACTTAAGATTAACTGAGACCTGAATTCTGAGGCAGGTATTTTCAAGAATCTGGTAGTGTTTTAATGTCAGTTAGCTTAAGAAGCTAAAGTGTTTGTTTCTCATAGTTGCTAGGCAACACATTTGATTTGATTTGATTTGGTTTCCAGACATTTTAAATAACAGTGCATGATTATAATAATAATGAAACAGTATTATCTTTTTTCAATTTAATGTCAAAATACTTAAGAACAATTGGCTTTAATAAAGATTATTACTTAATGGATTTGTAAAAATATCCTCATTTCAGAATCCCAGAACTACACAGTGTACTCTTAACAATAATAACATATCTTCCAATTGTGCACTAGGCTGTATTTCTAATTTAGATTAGAAATTTACAAAAAAATCAAGATACTGAACTTTGTTCCCTTTTTTCTGAGTTTCTACAGACTCTGATCCTCAAATTCCCAAATCATGAAATATTCTTTTCTTTAGACAGCAAGGAAGCAAAAGGTACGTTAGAGATATTTTCGCTCAAAATAGTTAAATGTTGCTATTGAAGAGAGATCATCTTTCCATAGTTTAAAAAAAACATGTATACATGCAAAAACCTAATACTCCAACCAAGCTGGAAATATTAAGTGTCACTATTACTATGTTTTCCTAAGTTTTTACATAGATGAATGTTGTTGTTGTTGTTGTTGTTGTTGTTTTCTTGTAAAGTTAATATCCTTTGTAATTATTTGTATAAAGTCAAGCAGTACAAAATGCAAAGTAGTGTTCCTCCTATTGCTCCCTCCTCAAATTCAATCTCACTCCCCAGGAATAGTCACTGCTAACATTTTCTTGTGCCTATATATGTTTTTAAGTTCTGCTTGGAAACATAATTTACATTTTGACACCCAACTCAACTATTGTTAGGGTTTGAGTGCACTCTTGGTTACCACACAACCAAGAGGTTTTTGTTTTTCGTTTTTTGGTGTGTTTTTTTAAGAGCAATTTTTCCAGCAAAAACTCCATCTCTGGGTCAAACCTGTCTTTTCTAGCTGTCCTCTAATAGTACCTCTTTCGTCTGTCCCATTTCCAGACGACATACACACACACTTCAAGGACCCAACTAACTTACCGTCTTGGATGGGAACTTTTGGGTGTATGCTTTTTTAAGGTTAATATTCTAAAGCAGTTTTTTAATACTTAGCTTATTCTAAATTTAAAGAACCCAACAATCTATCTCCCCCTTCCTTTTCTTTTCTCCCTTTCCCTCCCCACCCCCATTGTTTCTCTATTTTTATTAACATTTTTTGTTTTTATCATTTATTCTCATTTATATATCACATAAAAGGATGTGAGGCTGGAATGATCTGGGCCCCTTAGAGGTACGGGAAACGCCCTCTAGGCACACGTACAAGCCACAGCTGCACTAAGACATCGTGATGAAGAGCTCTTGTCACACACACACCGCTTAAATCACAAGGCCTTTCCTCTGGGTTCCCTTCTCTTCCAGGTTCCAGTTTTCTGGCTAGTCTAATTTCCATCTTCCAGCCCTAGGACAACCTACTGTTCTTAGATCCATTTTTGGTATCTGGAAAATTAATTTCCTTCCTGTTTAGTCCTGTTTTTTCTATAATGGGAATTTTGTATTCATTCTCTCTGTCTGTCTCTCTTTCTCCCCCTTTTCCCTCTCCTTCTGTCTCCCTCTCTCATTGGCTGTTTTTCCAAACCACTCCTCAGCAGCTATGCTTTGAATTAAAACCATCTTGGTTATTCAGCTACTGCTTGTCAGCATCATATTTGCGGGAGCTTGCCCAGCCCATTGCCTCTTGTCTGTGATCTGCCTCATTTCTCTGCAATCCCACCTGTTTATATCACATGACCTCCTTCCTCCTTGGCCAGCAGCTGATTGGATTACGGGTGCGCATCCGGCCCTTGCATTAGTCCCATCAGACCCATTCACTTGAGAATTTGAACTAAGAGTCCCAGCGATTGTGAGTCAACTAGAACTAAAATGATACTGTAGTGTCATGAGCTCAGGTGGCCATTTGGGTGTCACTGTACAAAGTAAGAAGCAGAAAGAGCCAGATTTCAAAGAGAAGAGAGCAAAATAACAGATATTCACAAACATGCAGAGACATGAGGCCATGTGATGAAAGAAAAAAATAAGACCAAGAATATAAGAGAGAATAAATCTTTCCTAAGCACTGACAACTTTCCATTTCTTCATGAAGCAACAAATGTTATTTTCTGATAGAGTCCTTTAAAATTCCAGAATTTTTATCATAAACTCACTTTGTTTTAGTCAAGTTTAACTGGCCCTTTATATCTTACAACAGCAACAATAAAAAAAAACTTATTATGATCTCCCTTACTCTCTCTTATCCTCTCTTTTTTCCTTTTTTTTTTTTTTTCTGAATTAAAGGAAAAAGCTAACTGAATATTTTCTCTTAATTTCTAAATCATGCCCAGAAATTGCAGGACAAATGGCCAATACATGTTGATAGACTTTCATAGCATCAGAACACAAATAATAGGATCAATTGCACAATACAATATAAGCTCCCAAGTTTTTGTGCTAAATTTGAAATGTTGCATCTGGTACTTTACAGCCATCAACTCTTTTTTTTTTTTTTTTCCTTTTTTTTTCATTTGGAATACGTAGGTTGCTTTCTGTTCCTGGAACTACGTAAGATCTGAGAGGAGAAAGCAGTAACGCTAAAACACAAAATCAAACAAGATTTAACTTTTGAGTGGAGGATGAGGCATGAAAATAAAATGACTCATCATCATGATGAAACAGTGGAAGGACTCAGGGTTAAAAAGAGGATTTTAAATGACAGAGGACGCTTCTATATATCTGAGGGAAGGTGTCAGGAGAGCAAAAAGGTTGAAAATATATGTAAGTATGCATAAAGCTTCAATTGCGTACTCAGCCTGAGATCAGCAGATTAAGTCCACCTGATTTAATCAAAATGTATACTCTATATTTTAGCCAAAAACTAGAACAATAAAACAAAACCAGAAACATAAGCCTGTCAAATAAAGATGATCATTTCTTCTTCTTCATTTTTGTTTTTGGTTTTTGCCTATTTTTTTTTCTTAATCCTCACCAGATGATATACTTACTGATTAGAGAGAAAAGAAGGGAGATAAAAAAACATCGATGTGAGAGAGGAGCATTGATTGGTTGCCTCCCTCACACACCCTGATCAGAGATCAAACCCACAACCTTTTTTTTTTTTTTTTGGTACTGTAAATGGGATGACATTCTAATCAACTGAGCCACAAAACATGGGCACCTATAATGTTATTTTTTTCTAGGTTCATATGTACTATTAATAGAATTAAGATGTATTATACAAACAGAATTTATTCTTTTAATTACTATTATATTCCATATGAAAGTTTGAGCTTAATTAACATTTTCTGAAACATTCATAGAATATTGGCAATATAAGGAATTAGTCATCAACTCCTTTCTTACAGCAACTATTCACAGTGAAAGTTATTGGTTCCTTTTATAGATGAGTATGAGAAACCGTTCCTTGTGGTTTCGGGAATTGTAACCCTGGCCATGAGCCTGACTTGCCCCCTCCACCCTGCCCCCGGCTTGTCTTTAAGTCTCAACAAAAGGCTACACAGGAGACATAAACAAAAACCATTCAGAGGGTTTCTACGGGAATTGGATTTAAAAAATGCTTATTATGCTTTAGCGGCTTGCTCTGCTTTTCTTATCTCTTAGTTAACTATAAACAATCTCTAGCAAGAAATGTATGAAACCTTGCACCTAATGCCAGTGTGGCATCAAGATGTTTAATAGACCCTGATGCAGACTGGTCACCGTGCCCTCTATATTGGTACTTGTAATCTGTTATTGTCAACTGTAATCCAGACACCTAAAAGCTATTGATAATTTATGAATGTTGACCTTGTATTTCCCATGCATACCCTTCTCAGCAAAAAGCCTGAGGAAGGGGTCTTGCACTTCCTCCACTAGAGGGAACAGCGCCTCCCTACCCCCCAGACAAAATACAGTGTCCTGGATAAGTTTGTTCCACTGTGGCCATGAAACCTCTGCTGGGCAAAGTAGTTTCCAACCGAACCAGGGCGCTGGAGGCAGATCAGCCTCATCTGGCGCCCTGACGGGGGGCTTCAGATGAGGAAATAAGAGTCTGAGGACTATACAGAATAATGTTACCCAAGGACACATGGCAAACGTGTTAAAGAATCAGGGTCATAACCCCAGTTTATCTGGGTTCCAAATAAACTCTCTACTACACCAAGTCCATGTATTACCAATATATAGACTTGAAACCAAATCCCCCATGGGAACACTCACAAAAAGTACAAAAGAAATGACAAAAGCAAGAAGTCTTCAGCTTTGCAAGAGCCATGGAGACAATGTTGCAACAAGAACTATGGAATGAGTAGAGAGAACATGGACAGTTCTTTACTCACACCTCACTGCCAAGGCAGAGTAGAAAAATCTCTCCCACCTCAGCAGCATACCCAAGAACATGCAGAACAAGGAGGCTGGACAAGGAAAAATGCTCCTCAGCATCCCCAGAGGAAGGAGCAACTGTACAGGCATTTTAAGGGCCTGGGGTTAATCTGAAAGCTCCAACAAGGCAGGAATCTTATGCCATCATACCTGGCCCAGCACCCAGCACTTAACGGGATCTCAATAAATCCTGATGAATGAATGAGCTCCAACCTCTGTAAGTTTCAGCAACTGCACAGAAGCTGACAGTCCTAGGAAGGAGGAGAGCTGAAGAAGTACACTCGATACTGACTACAATTGAAAGCATGAAATCTGCACAAGTGCTGATGGGAAAAGTAATGGGCCATCCTCTGTAAGTAGGGAAAAGGCAGGGATGCTCCCAGGAATGCAAAGTGACCATTCAAACACTAACAAAATGGAAGATGAGCGAGCAAGGAACACAAAGGGGAGTCAGTGAATGACAGAGGACCAGAGGAATAAACTTAAAAAAGACTACAGAAAATATTACTTTCCCAAAGTGACACCTCCATAAGGATTTTGCCAGTATTCTAGTAGGAAGGGTTGGATGTTAATGCTGTGAATACATAGTATATCAAATAATAACAATAATGATAATATAATAACATAGCTAAATTTTCAAAAGACTTAAGAAAATATTTTAAATGAATTCATTCATTCAAACTTTGAACCTTGACAATAACCATTAGGTGACCACTATTATAATTCCTAATTTTACAGGTAAAGAATCAGAATTCAAAGAGGCAGTGAAATTTCCTCAAGATAAAAGTTAGTAAGTGATAAAGCCGAGTTTCCAGCTCAAGATATATAGGACGTTAGGGTACATTTTTAAAACCACTGAGCAACACAACACCATTCTTAGTCAATGCAAACTGTAAGTCTATTCCTCAGTGTGATTTGTCATTCTCAACCCATTGTATAGTCATTATAAAGTTCTGAGTTTAAAAGAACGAACTCCTTTTAGGCCTTGCTATAGGTCATATGTGGAGTCAAGTCAGCTTTATTTAACATTCGTAGACTGATATGGTAGCCAGAACTTCTATCCATTCCTTATTTTTAACCACTCAGAACTAGCCCCTCATCCATGACCACAGGACCCAAACCCAACCAGAGGCAAGAAGTTATTGCATTTAAAGAACCTTTAAAATTATTCTAGGCCTGCTTTTGGTCCTCCTTCATTATTACTGCTGACTATACCTCATTTACAATTCATGCCTGTTTAAACCTTTGTAGGCTCATGGATTTTAAAATATAGATGATAGGTAGATAGACAATAGATACATAGATAACAACTTGTCTAGTTTTTCACTATCTTCTTATATTCAGTATCCGGATTTTGACTCAGGAACTTGAGTTTAGTTATTAAGTTTTAATTCTACGCACTCTTCTAGTATTGTCATAATCACTAATTTTGCATGTTTTGGTTTGGTTTGGTTTGGTTTCATTTCTCCATTTCTCTTGTATACATTCTCCCATTTAGGCAACAGTTTAAGCAGCTTAGAACAAAGAACAACAAAAGTGTCAAAATTTTTAACTTTTGTGTTTCTAGGACCTGGGCTTTATAACTTCCAAAGTAGCTAAATAAAGAGCTCAAGGTATAAATATGTACTATAAGTAGTATCTCTGTGAAATTATATCATCAGTTAGAAGCAGTGTTTATAGCTCTCACTGAAAATCAGACCCGAGAAAGATAATGGTCTCAGAGACCAGAAGAAAAGAATGTGGACTTTGGATCCTTACAGGAGTCCTGTGTCCTCACATTATCCACAGACCAAACCAGAATTGGGGGCAGAGGAGTGGGAGTAAGAGGGGCTTAGAGTTCTCTTTCTCACATGATACTCGGGAAAACAGCAATACTCTGAGCTTCCAGTGCTCAGTAAAGCGCAGGACCAGAGGATTAGTATTGGCTACAGGGAAGGTAGAGGCAGAGAGAGGCTAAGACAGCTCACAGAGATACTATGGCACCTAGAAGTGTCAACTAGCAACCAAATGTTTTTCCTTCCCACGAGGTCATGAGCAAGAGACTATTCACTACAACCTGCAAGGACAGACGAACTGGAGCAGATAGATAATGTCCATCTCTGCACATTCTTGGATGAATTGGTCAAAACAATTAGGCAAATTATAATACTTCCACACTACTGCATTGGTATTCTATAAACAGAGCTGGAAGTTGGCCACAGCTTGGGAGCAGGAGTGGTCTAATCTTGAACAGACTGAGCTGATGTTTCAATCACTCCATGTGACTAGTGCTCAGAATGAATATTAATTTCAATTACAGAAAAATTATACAAGTTATGCTCTTGCACACGTTTGTGAGCTGATGCTGCTCTCCTGCTATAACTCAGCTTTTCAGTCCATGCCTCTATAAATTGTAATTACTTGGGGGCATTCTTCCTTCCACCAACTCCTGGATTTAACACACATCCACTGCTTTGCCACAATTCTAGGAGAAAACAATCAGTACTTTCATTAGTCTTAATTTTTTCTGTTTTCCTGATAATCTAGTATCCAAAAATGTTCACCTATCCTGTACCAGCTTTAATGTTAAGAATGTTCTAAAGAAAAAAATAGAGATAAAAGAGTTTTTATTTAACTGCAAAACGTCAAAAAAAAAATGTGGTATTTCTGAATCATAGTGTCATTAATTGAATTTTAAAGGTACAAAAAGGAAAACATAAAAAGGTTAAGAAAGTCTTCTGTGGTTACGAAAGTCAAAACTTTCGACAAGATAAATTTTTTTTAATTTACTTTTGTGGATGTGTAGAACATCCAGAAAGGTGGAAGCTCAATTAAGTAGTATTCTAGAAAAGATTATATCACCTTACTATATATAAGGTAGAATTAGACATGAGCTATGCTTAGAAAGGGTTGAGGGCATTTGGATGGCCTTGTTCAAAGCTGTGAGGGTAGGCTGGATTACCAAAAACCAGCAGATTGTCTAAAATTGGAATTAGGTCAAAGGTCAAAGACACACATCAAATCCATGTTTCTAATCCACACACCAATATCTAGAAGTTGATGGGTGTCCTACAAGACAAGTTGACACAGCCAGGAGTTGAAAAAGACATAGTGCTGGTCAGATTGGATTAGGGCCCTCTCTCAAGGCCTCATTTTAACTTATTTTCCTTTTTAAAAGTCCCATCTCTATATTCTGGAGTACTGGAGGGGTTAGGGCTTCAATTAATGAATCTGAGGGGACACAATTCAGCCTGCAATACTTCTCTTCTCTAAAATTAGACTAACAGCAGTAACAAAAACAGAAGAAAATAGCCTTAAGACACAGGATTTCTTTATAGTTGATAAAGTGTTTTTAAGAAGCTGTACAGAATCCAGCAGATTAATGGTGTCCTATAGAATACCCAGGAACATCCTATCATATCATTTGAACTACAAAAGCCTGTGCAGCTGCCTAAGAAGTCTTAGAACCTCAAAATGCTTTATATCTTGGGAACTTCTGTAGCATTTAGAATCAAGCTTATTTTGAACATTATACAATATGGAATCCAGTATGTGCTTTATAACAGGAACTCTTCTTAGCTTTCTTTGGTCTTACAGCCTGTTTTCCTATTCTTTCATTCATTTTTTCCCTGGGCCCCAATTCCTAGGAATGGAGGTTACTTTTTCTAAAACATATGCCCTCTTCCTAGGGACTAATAAAGTTGATTGGTGGAAAATGCACTCTTTAATATTCTCTGCTTGTTCATCTATTTATGATTTCTTCAAGGCCAAAGTCTTATCACTGACCTCACTCAAGTGGAAGTCAGGCCCAGGGAGCGGTTCCATGTATCTAGAGAGGTCATGGCCAGACCATGGCCCCCACATTCACTTTTCTATACTTTAGAACAATATATTAGTGCCACAGGGCAACAGCATAGTCAAACTTTTGTTAGAAGACAGATTTACTCTGTATGAAACCATTCACTGGAGAGTAATATTTTATTCCTTTTTTCCTTCAAAAACTTTCTTTATTGCTTCTGATTTAAAAAATAGTAAGAGCTATATGACTACTTTTTTAAAATTATTACTGCCTTGCTCTGTTTCATGCTATTAAATGACTGTAATTCCATCAGAATACATACTGACATTGCACAAAGGATTCATACAATAAAGGCATGATCATTTAAAATTTAAATAAATAGAAGATTTACTAGGCATGTGACTTTCTACACAGTGAGTAGAAATTTTACTTTGTAATTCTCCATAGCCCCTGCAATTTTTATAAACTACTTGACAAATTTAATTTACTTTTCTCATTGTAAATCATGCTTCATAAAGGTGGGCTATGTGGGTATAATATTATTATATTTGGGTATTGTCAACACTGCTGCAAAGGAATGGTACTGTACATATTTAAGGCCAGTACCCAAATATTCTGGAAAGCTAAACCACATAAATATAGAACAGCCTCACACTTTTCACCAGTCACTACATAGTTGGGAAACTATGCATCAGTTAAACAAAGAAATTAAACACATAGGGCCTGCTACATTTAAATATTTAAGTGCCATATTTTAAACAAATCATATTACTGTAGGCCAGAGGATTTTCAAGGCAAAAAGTAAAGTCTGGACCTTTCATAGAACACCTTTTTTTTTTCCCTTTAGATTTTGAACTGCACACAATAATGCTTTTCATTTCTGTACTTTCTCCAAATGTTTCAACTTCTTAGAGGCTACATTGTTTTGTAAGAATAAACTGTAGGTTTTCCAAAGAGCCTCTCTCTCCCACTCAGCTGCCCCGAGGGAGTAAGAGCTTCTGCACACAACTTATTTTCATTTCCCTCACCCTAAAAATGATCAAATAAGGACTGTTTCCCCACCAACAATTCTAGGGCAAGAGGCTCTGACAAGTGCAACCTTTATCACCACAAACATCTCTTCTCTTTCCTGCTCTGGCACGTCCAAAGAAAAAGATTATTTAACACACACCAACCATGTTAGAATTAGGGCTCCAACAATTACAAAGACACACAAGAAGAATATACAGTGTTAAGCCATTAGAAAGTGGATAGTTTGAGTATCTCCGGAATTCTGCCACTAACAATTGGGAAAGCTTAACAAATGCTACAGAATTGGTACAATCTCTTTTCAGAATCTGCCCCTTCTTGACACCAAAATAGATGTTTGTTGGCTGCAAAATTCTCAGCATCCTGGTTCAAGTGAGGATACGGTATATTACATATTCTTTACTATTTTGAAGTTGCCATGGCAGAGAAAAGAAGAGATATTTTTGTTGATGGAATGTCTCTTAACAGAGCTCTTTATTTTGGCCTTCCTGACTTTCTGACGCAGTTTTCAGAGCTACTTTAAAATATTTCCCTGACCTTCTTTTTTTATTTTTTAATCATTTAAAGCAATCAACATTCCAGCATCCCAACATATTATTAAATGTGCCAATCAATAGGCAGATGATTGAGATTTGAAGACATGGAGTTCAAATGAAAAATATGGACAATATGTCAGAGTTTTAATGCGCTCTTTAACATTCAGTCCAAATTCCTCCTGGTCCTTTATCAGCTTCCCTTTCCCTTTTTCTTTTCATTAACTTTTGTCTTCTAGTTATTCATTGCTGCCTTATCACTTAAAAAAATAGAATTAGTGCATCAGATAGGACTAGGTTATACTACATTTGAAAGAGAATCCTAATGGCTTAAAATATTTTATTTTTTCACACACCAGATACCCTCTGAAGATCAGCTGGGGGTTTTGCTCTGTATGATCTTCCCCTGGGAATCAAGTTTACAGAGCAGCCTCCATCCTGAATGAAGGCCAACAAACTATGGCCTGCAGATCAAATCTGGCCTGCTGCCTGATTTTGTAGGACCCAGGAGATAGGATTGCTTTAACATATTAAGAGTTAAAATAAATTTTTAAAGAATAACATTTTCTTTGAAAACTATATAAAAATTATATGAAATTTACATTTCAGTGTCCATAAATGAAGTGTTATTGGAACATAGAAGTGCTCATTCATTTACATATGTATGATAGTTGTTTTTGTTCTACAACAGCAGTTGAGTAGTTGCAACATACAGCCTACAAGGCCTAAAATATGTGTTATATGATCCTTTACAGAAAAATTTAGCCAACGCTTGAACTAGAACACTAGACAGTAAAAGAAAGAATGGCAAATTGTGCACTGAGCCTTAGGCTCCCATGAAGAAGAGACACACAGACTTCTCCTCACTTTCTATTGTCGAAAGCCAGTCACACGGCTACACTGAAGATCAGCAAAGAGGTGAGGAAGTGCAATTCTACCCTGTGCCCAGGAGAAGAAGCAAATATATTTTGATGATCAGCACTGATAATTATCACAAGAAAAATAAATTAGAAAATAATTAGAGACATGGTAAATAGATTCTCTGTTTTACAACTAATTGGCTTATTGTCATAGAAAAGATAACAAATTAACAAGAGCTTCTGGTTACCTCCGCTGAAACCAAAGTCCGAAGATGCCACAGAAATGAGATGGAAGTTGAGGGATCAGAACTTTGCACCAGAAGCATGGGGAGCTCTTAGGGATAGAAGTCTGAGCCTGTTATAACTGAGGGGGGTAGGAGGGGTTGAGGGTTAAGACAACAATCAAATGCAGAAGACTAAGAGGAAATGACAAGGGAAAGTCTGGCAAACAGCTTTCAAATGGTGCCCATTTATTTCTGTAATACAGCCCTCAAATGTCTCTGCTCATCTCTTTGCCAGAGTAAAGCTTATCAGCCTACAACCAACAAAAACAGAGAATAGCCTCTGGAGAGTACAGCTGGGGTTATGATGAAAAACAAGTACAGGCAGGCTGGACCCCATCTTAAGCATTTCCTTCCCTCCTTTACTCTTTTTCCTATCCCTTTAACCCCAATCTGCCATAATTTATAATTATAGCTGAGAAGACCACTTCTTAAAAAGGTCCATGCACAGGGTAAAGTCACTGGAAGGGAACACTTGTTGGAAAATGATGAGGAAGAGAGCACTGCATGAAAGTGGTCCAGCCAAAGGTTCCCCACTCTGAGGATCACCTCCCCTCCCAACCCGGAGGAATATAATGTAGGCCTTTTTAAATTAAGCAGAAGAAGAGAAAGAAATACAACAGAAGTTGAAAAAAATATTATAAACAACTATAAGTCAATAAGTATGAAAACAGAATGAAATTAATAAATTTAATTTAAAACCACAATACTAATTGAAAACTTCAATAAATTAATATCCATTAAGTAAGTTGAAATATTAATCAAAGATCTTCTCAAAAACTACCCAAAAAGGCCCATGTGCAAACTACTTTACATATATATGCTCCCAAAATTTTACTTAAGTAATCCCTTCTTTATACAAATTATTCCCAAGAATTTTTTTAAATGAACTAATTTTTAGGGACTTCTGGCCAAGAAGGACTCATAGGTAGACATACTTCACCACCCTCTACAATCATAAGAAGAAATTTAACTACATCAAAGCCAGAACTACCAGAAAATCAAACCACATGAAAGTCCAACAAACAAAGATACAAAGAAATAATACTCATCCAGACAGGTAGGAGAGGTGGAGCCGGGGCAGAGAGGATGTGGTGTGGCAGTGGTGGCAGCAGCAGCAAGACAGTGACTGTTTACAGCCGGCAGGAGGCACAGTCATACATTGTAAAAGTCAGGAGAGACACCTGGGGAGCAATCCCAGCACCAGACCAGACCGTGAAGCTCATGGTTCCAGCGCCAGGGGAAATAATGCCTCATTGCTTCTGACTATACAAACCAGTGGGGGTTGAAGCAGAGGAAGAAACTGCTGGTCTCTCAGCAGAGTCCGCTTGTTTAAAGGGCCCCCACAGTCCTAGAATGTCTGCAGACCCACCCACTCTGGGAACCACTGTTAGGGCAATAGCTAGAGGGGTGCCAGTCCCATACAGAAGAGGGAGAAGTGCCTGGGAAAGGGGCGAGTGCTGAGCAAGCAGCATTTTTCCCTCTCAGACCCCTCCCCCACATACAGTGCCACAATGTGGTGAAATGGGTCACCCCGCACTGTTGAATGCCTAAGGCTCCACCCCTTACAATGTAACAGGTGTAACAGCTCTACCTAAGACACAGGCAAACACAGGAGGCTGTCAAGTTGAGGAGGCAGAGAAGTATGGCCCAAAAGAGGGAACGGATCAAGGTTCCAGTGGGAGAACTAAGTAATGAAGAGATAGCCAACCTAACAGATGCAGAGTTTAAAACACTGGTGATAACAATGCTCATAGACTTGACAGACATTCCTGAATATGGCAAATGCATAAGAGAAAAAGTGAAGGCTATACTAAGTGAAACAAAGAAAAATCTACACAAAACCAATGATGAAGGGAAGGAAGCCAGGGTTCAAATCAGCGAATCTGAACATAAGAAAGAAATAAACAGTTAACCAGTATAGAATAAAGAAGCAAGAATTGAAAAAAAAAATGAGGAGAGGCTCAGTAACCTCTGGGACAACTTTAAACATACCAACAACCAAATCATAGGGGTGCCAGAAGGAGAAGAGGAAGAGCAAGAAATTAAAAACTCACATGAAGAAACAATGAAGGAAAACTTCCCTAATTTGGCAAAGGAAATAGACATACAAGTCCAGGAAGCACAGAGAGTCCCAAATAAGCTAGATCCAAAGAGGACCACACCAAGACACATCATCATTAAAATGCCAAAGATTAAAGAAAAATAGAGAATCTTAAAAGCAACAAAAGAAAACAAGAGCGTTACCTACAAAGGGGTTCCTATTAGACTATAAACTGATTTCTCAAAAGAAACTTTGCAGGCAAGAAAGGACTGGCAAGAAATGTTCAAATTGATGAAAAGCAAAGACCTACAACCTAGATTACTCTGTCCGGCAAAACTATCATTTAGAATGGAAGGGCAGATTGTTTCCCAGACAACATAAAGCTAAAAAAGTTCATCATCACTAAGCCATTATTAATGAAATGTTAAAGGGACTTACTTAAGAAAAAGGAGATCAAAACTATGGATATTCATCGTCATCGGCAGCCGTCCATCTCAAGAGACGATGGCGTAGCTTCTTGAGAGTCTATCTGCACCGCCGAGAATGGCTGTGCAGTCCGACTCGGGAGTGACAATCCCTGCCGCACTTGTTACAGGTGAAGGCAGATGGCTGTTGTTGCTGCTGTTGACGCTGCTTCCGCCTCGATCTTTTCTGGACCGCCTCCTTGTTGCGCGCAGCCTCTGCGCGTGACGCACCTTGCCTGACCGCGAGCCTCCAGGCTAGGCGGTCGTCTGCTTGAACTTCCCATGTGTTGAGATTGATGGAGCATTGTGTCATGTCCTTTTTGCAGATGTCTTTGAACCGCAGTTTTGGGCGCCCTGTCATCCTCTTGCCTTCTGCTAGCTCGCCGTAGAGGAGGTCTTTGGGAATACGGCCTGCATCCATTCTTTTGACATGGCCAAGCCACCTGAGGCGTCTCTCACTAAGAACTGCATGCAAACTGCTCATGTTGGCTCGCTTCAGCACCTCGGTGTTGGGGACCTTATCCTGCCAGGCGACATGCAGGACGCGTCGCAGGCACCTCATGTGGAAGCTGTTGAGTTTCCTTTTGTGCCTTGCGTAGGTGGTCCACGTCTCGCTACCATAGAGGAGAGTGCTGAGTATGCAGGCTTGGTAGATGCGCAGTCTGGTTTTCTCAGTGAGGCTGGAATTGTTCCACATTCGCCGGTTCAGTTTGGCCATAACTGTGGCTGCCCTGGCGATTCTCCAGTTGACCTCCAAGTCGACTGACAGAGAGCTCGAGATGGTGGACCCGAGGTAAGTGAAGTCGTTGACAACCTCCAGGGTGTATCCGTCGATGGTGATGCATGGGGGAGTCCCCGTGCCTTGGGCCATAACGTTCGTCTTTGTCAGGCTGATGGCTAGTCCAAACTCCTTGCATGCGTGGGAAAGGCAAGTGACTAGCTGCTGGAGTCCCTCTTCGGAGTGTGATGTCAAGGCTGCGTCGTCGGCGAAGAGCATCTCACGGATGAGCACCTCTTTGACTTTGGTCTTGGCTCGTAGACGGGCCAGGTTGTAGAGCTTGCCATCGGATCTGGTGTGAATGAAGACACCCTCGCTGCAGTCCTTAAAGGCGTATTGGAGGAGCGTGGAGAAGAAGATTCCGAACAGCGTAGGCGCAAGGACGCAGCCCTGCTTTACTCCGCTGCTGACTGGGAAGGCCTCAGAGGTTGCTCCGTTGTAGGACACCGTGCTGTGCATGTTGTCATGAAAGGACATGACCACAGCAAGCAGATGTGGTGGACAGCCAATCTTCCGTAGCAAGCTGAAGAGTCTGCTTCGACTGACCAGATCAAACGCCTTCGTGAGGTCGATAAAGGCGAGGTAGAGTGGTTTATGCTGCTCGTGACACTTCTCCTGCAGCTGGCGTAGGGAGGAGATCATGTCCACTGTTGATCGGCCAGCTCTGAAGCCACACTGGGACTCTGGGTAGACGCGGGAAGCAAGGGTCTGCAGGCGGGCAAGAGCGACCCGGGCGAATACTTTGCCGATGACGCTGAGGAGAGAGATGCCCCGGTAGTTGTTGCAGTCGCTGCGGTCTCCTTTGTTCTTGTACATGGTGATAATGTTGGCGTCTCTCATATCCTGGGGGATGTAACCCTCCTTCCAGCAGCGACAGAGTAGATGGTGGAGCGGCTGTAGCAGGACTGGTTTCCCGCTCTTTAGGATTTCTGGAGGGATTCCGTCGCTTCCTGGTGCTTACCCGCAAGCGAGGCGGTCGATGGCTTTGCCGAGCTCTGCCGCAGTAGGTGGGGTGTCTAGCTCCTCCATGACTGGTAGGTCTGGGATGGCGTTAAGAGCAGTGTCTGTTACGGTGTTCCTCGTTGCGTACAGCTCGAGGTAGTGCTCGGTCCACCGCCGCATTTGCTGTTCCTGGTCAGTGATGACCTCACCTGTCTTGGACTTAAGGGGGGCGATCTTGGAGGGGATTGGGCCTGTTGCCTTCTTGATACCCTCATACATTCCTCGTGCGTTGCCTATATCGGCGGCTTCCTGGATGCTTCTGCACAGGTTTAGCCAATAGGTGTTGGCACAGTGGCGGGCGGTCTTCTGGACTTTGTTCCTGGCAGCCCGTAGAGCTTGAAGTGTACTGGGAGTGGGCGTGACCTTGTAAGCCAGTAGGGCCTTCCTCTTAGCCTCGATCACGGGTTCCATTTCTTCCCAGTGAACCTCGTACCAGTCAGCGTTCTTCCGCTCTTTCTTCCCGTAAGCAATAATGGCGGAGTTGTATATGGCGTCGCGGAGACGTGGCCAATTGGATTCGATAATGTCATCTGCCGCCACTCCCTCGCCGAGTGCATCTTCCATCTTGTTGATGAATTGCTGGGTCTTAACTGGGTTGCTGGCACAACTGGTGTTGATGCGTGGGCGACCCTTCATCTTGGAGTGGTGCAACCTCTTCGGCGTTATGCGCACCTTGCTTACCACGAGGGCATGGTCCGTGTCGCAGTCTGCACTGTGGTAGCTGCGGGTGAGGAGGGTGCTGCCAATATCCGTTCTTCTGGTGATGACGAGGTCAAGCTGGTGCCAGTGGCGGGAGCGGGGGTGCCTCCATGACACCTGGTGGATCTCTTTGCACTTGAAGAATGTGTTTGTCACGCACAGGCCGTGGTGACACAAAAGCTCAAGCAGTCGCTGACCATTCTCATTGATCTTTCCTCTCCCAAAGTATCCGAGGCAGGTGGGCCAGGCCATGTGGTCAGCTCCTACTCTTGCATTGAAGTCTCCAAGGAGATAAAGAGCGTTACTTCTGGGGATCTTGGATAACGCTTCGTCCAGTGCATGGTAGAACTGTTCTTTCTCTTCAGTGGATATTAAAATGACAACAAATTCACAACTATAAACAACTGAATCTAAAAAATAAAAATAAAAACAAACTAAGCAAACACCCAGAATAGGAACAGAATCATAGGTATGGGGATCATTTGGAGGGTTATCAGCTGGGGAAAAATTGGGGAATTGGTACAGGGATTAAGAAACATAATTGGTAGGTACAAAATAGACAGGGGGGATGTTAAGAATAGTATAGAAAAGGGTGAAGCCAAAGAACTTACATGCATGACCCATGGACATGAACTAAAGGGGGTGGGATTGCTGGAGGGGAAGGGAGCAAAGGGGAAATAAAGTTGGGACAACTGTAACACCATAATCAATAAAATATACTTTTAAAAAAACTCATTTTATTATTCCAAGTTCAAATAAGAAAATAATATCAAAAAAAATAAATTAAGTAGATATAAAAAAAGGATTTGATAAATTTAACACATATGCAGGAAAAACTAAGAACACTAGGAGTAGTAATTCATTAATTTGATAAAGTCTATCTACAAAATAACTAAGGCAAATATTACAATTAATAGTAAAATTTTAGATACATTTTCTTAGGATCCAGAGCAGGACAAGGAATAGTGCTATTGTTACAGAAACAGGGGAGTCCAAAAATCCCTGGAGTTTGCGGCTGGGGAATGGGGAGAAGGAAGCAGCTTTCAGAGTGCCTCCACACGCCTGAGGCTGGTGGCTGGTGTCTTTCATTATGCAAAATTGCTTGGATGCTTCCAAGGCCTCAGGTAGATGGGAGGAGTCTTGAACCAGGGGATGGTATGGAGAGCACACAGAACCTACATGGGGTTCTGTGAATGGTCAGAAGTGTTGGCAACACCCACTGTGTCAGAGGACACAGTCAGGGATATATAGGCAGCTGCGAACACTAGGGGTGGCGCGCTCTGGGGCTGTCTCCCTCACTGGCGGGTGTTTGCAGGGGTGCTCTGGAGAAGGAGAGGAGATCCACGCAGTTTACAGAAAGAAGACAGTTTGCAAGGAGGCTGAGAATCCCGGCGGTTTTGTATTGAGAGCTGAACGGCACCACAGCACAGAAAGGACCTCCCCAATCAGATTGAATGATTGGCAGCTGCTGGTAAAGCTGAACTGTGTTTGGGAAGTAGGGAAACGGTGTTTCTGACCTTCCTAAAACTGATTAGGTTTGGTAGGGGGGAGGTAAGGATATGTGTAACTGTTAAATAAACAATTTTCTTTTCACTCAACTAAAGTATTAAGAGTTGTAATTCTGGCAGCAGGCAATCGGACCCCTAACTAAAGAGCCCGTGGGTTTGTTTTCAATTGGAGCAGCCCAGGGGTTCTGTAACACTATCACTGCTACTACTCAATATACTACTGGAAATTCTACCAAGCAAATAAGATAAAACATAGAAATAAGGATTGTAAAATAAGAGATTAGAATAAACTAAAGAGCAGCAACTATATGCTGCCTAGAAAAGACAACTTTAAATATAAATACACAGATTGGATGAAAGTAATTGGATTTTTAAAAAAGACATATTATATAAATAGCAAGCATAAGAAGGCTAGAGGGACATATTAATATCTGTCCAAATAGACTTCAAGACAAAGACCATTACCAGAGATAGATACAGTTCATAACAATTTAAAGCTCAATCATCAGGAATACATTATAATCATAAATGTGCATGCACCTAATCATCGAGGTTCCAAAATTATGAAATAAAATTTGACAGAATTAAGTAGAAATATAAACAAATTGCCATTGGAGGTTTTATCACCCTTCTCTCAGCAGCTGTTAGAACAAGACAAACTCAGTAACAATGGAAGAATTAAACAACAGTAGCAACCTGATTGACCTAAACATATTTATATAATACTACACCCAAGAACAGAAAACACATTTTCTTTTCAAGTGCACATGGAACAATAACCCAAAGAGAGCACATTCTGGGCTAACACGAGTCTAAATATAGAGAATTGAAATATGGTCAGAGTTTGTCTCGACCATGCTATGACCATAATAGATATAATCTAGAAACCAATAATAATAAAAAATAAAAAACACCCAAAATATTTGCAAACTAGATAACATACTTTTAAATAACTTATGTATTAATGAGGGAATCACAAGACAATTAGAAAATATTTCAAAACTAATTACAATGAAAATACAACATTTCAAATTTTGTGGGATTTCCGAGGAAAACATAATATTTCAAAATTTGTGCTTAGAGGAAAATTTACAGCTTTAAATGCTTATATTAGGAAGGGCAAAAATATATAAAATTGTCTTAGCAAACTAGAAAAATAAGAGCAAAGAAAACAAAAAAATAAGTAAACAAAGAACAAAACAAAAATATCAATGAAATAAAAAGCAAGCAATAAAGAAATTTTTCAAAGCCAAAGCTGATTCTTTGAAAAGATAAATGGAAATATGGTGTGTTTCCCTCCTTCGGCACACCCATCTCTAGCTCTCAAAATGACCAAAGCCTGTCTAGCTCTGGGGCACAGGGGCCTGAGGAGCCCATTTGCTATTGCTCTGGAGGAGGTGGGGCTGGCTCACTCATCAGGGTTTGATCTCCTAGCCTGGGCCTGGGGAACTCACGGTTGTGGGTCTATAAGTGCGGTGCCAGGCTCTGAGACCCAGAGGAAAGACGATTTCAGAGAGCTCTACAGAGCTGTACTGTAGTAGCACAGTCTCTCCTCTTGTAGCCAGAGGACCATAAAACAAGGTGTGGGCTGGCTCTAGGGCTTTCCAGCATACCCCACCATCTATGAGAAAGGCAGGGCACCAGGGCCTCCTTAGACCAATGCAGCATCTCTGGGTACCCAAACTGCAAGCAGAGCCTGGGCTCTTGCCCTAGAGAGGCAAACCCTCATGAGCAGCGTGAGAAGACTGTCAGGGCTCTCAGAAGAACCTGGAGCAGCATTGTGCCTGAGGCTCAGTGAGAAGTCTGAAACATGCCACAGAAGAAATATATCTGTCTCTTTTTAAAAAAGAAGAAGGATGAAAAGGAGGAGAAGAATGATCAGGCCTCTCTCCCATTGCTTCACATTCCCCACCCCCATCACCACAATTCTGGATCATGAACCTTCACTTAAGGAGCCCTTAAGAAACTGACCTTTGCTCTTTAATCAATAGCCACATCTGTAATGCTGTGGTCACTACAAAGGTTTTATTCTTCAGGCTCTGATGTGAGGGAATTTGAACACTAACTCTAGCACCCATTCCACCCCTTTTCATCAGGAATAGCTCTTAAAGTCCTACCTCCCTTAGCCTGCATCTAGGTTCATAATAAATCTCATTTTATTTAATACTTATTTATTTTATTTGTGCTTAATCATTTGCAGTCTCTTCTTTCCATACCAATCCTGGTACATTAGTTGGCTTGAGGGACACACACACACACACACACACACACACACACACACACGCACACACCACTCCTAAGGCTATCCAAGGGTCTGTTAACCTCCAGCAGACTTATTCTCTGTGCACCTGCCTCAGCTCCATTTTCAGAGAGGCATATTGCCAAAACCAGAGAAGAATTCTATGCCCATATAACACACCTTCACTTTCATTTTATTACCAGATGCCTGTGGATTTTTTTTTCATTTATTTAATCTTTGTTGTATTTTTTCACTACATTTAGTCCCCTTATATCCCCTCCCCTCAGCAATCGCTATACTGTTGTCCATGTCCATGAGTCATTTCTTCTTTTTCCTTCATCCCTCTACCTATTCCCTCCCATCCCCACCAGCTGTCATCTGTTCTCCATCTATGAGTCTGACTCTGTTTTGCTTGTCAGTTCAGTTTGTTCATTAGATCCCACAAATGAGTGAAATCATATGGTATTTGTTTTTCTCTGACTGGCTTATTTCACTTAGCATAATGTCCTCCAGATCCATCCATGCTGTTGCAAAGGATAAATTATCATCTCTTTTATGGCCAAGTAGTATTCCATTATGTAAATGTCCCATGATTGTTTTATCTACTCATCTACTGATGGACACTTGGGCTGCTTCTGTATCTTGGTGATTGTAAATAATGCTGCAATGAACACAGGGGTGCTTATGGTCTTTCAAATTAGTGATTCTAAAACTCATCCAAACATACCTCAGTGAGATATTTAACACTTGCTTCCCTTTCCCATCCCAATTTCCCATGGAGTCTAGAAAGAGTGTTTCCTGGATTTACATCATGCACACCCACACATAGAAAGTGTACGTTTGGCTTAGCACGTGATATAGGCCACCAATGAAAGGATGTTTACCATTAAAGTATTTTATTCTTGCTATTTGTACTCTTTTCAAAAAAAATTCTAAAGGAGCATATTTGCTTTTAAAGTGAATACAAATGATGTTTTAATCTACTGTTTCTAATAGTTTTGGGGGAAAGAGGTGTCCTAACTTCACAGTTAGCACTGGCTAGTATAATTTCTCATGCACACCAATATCTGGAGAACAATATACCCAAGTCCCCTTTCTACACCACAGGGAAATCTTGTTTTGAAATTTGGACAAGTTAGTTGAGCTTCTATTTATATACCTGCAAAACAGCAGTAGTGTTTCTTACCTCACATGGTATTGTGAAGATTAGAAAGTAAATGTGAAGTCATTCATAACACATCATATAAATTCAGCTAATGATATTTTAATTGGACTGGCAACTAGTTCCCATTTGGATGTCCTGGTTTTCTTAGTTAGGTATTATTAATTACAAGTAATACAAACCATATAAAATTAGCTTTTAAAAAATAGAGACATGTTTCATAAAAATGCCATAGTGCATGTGGATGTAAAGTGCAGCATAGAGAATACAGTTAATAATATTGTAATAACTATTCATGGTGTCAGATGAGTACTAGGCTTACTGGGGTGATGACTTCATTAAGTAGATAAATGTGTAATGACTATGTTGTGTACTTTAAGCTGATATAATATTGTACATCAACTGTAATTTAACAATAGAAAAAAGAGAAAACCATATCTTTTTTTTCTCTTTATTTTATTTTTCCATCACCATGATACCTCCCCCCCCCCAAACAAACAAACAAACTAGAGCAGGAAAACAGCAGAGACTTGTAATGGACTAAAATAAAAAACTGGAAGATTCCCTGGGATTCTTTCTATCTTGTCTCTTGTTTTATTAGTTCTATCTTATTCTTCTTCAATGTTATCCTTAAAGCCAGGCTCAGAACTTTAGAGGGCTCTACTCTTGCCCTTCCCTTGCTGTGCTCATTTCCATGAGGCAAGGAGGCAATGGGGTTAAAAAGATAATGGCCCCATGTATGCATAGCCTCCCCCATGCATGTGTGCAAGCAGGGAGTACCTAGGAACTCTCTGTATTTTCTGCTCAATATTGCTGGGAACAAAAAAACTGCTCTAAAAAAAAGAAAAAGATAAAGAAAAAAAGCTGTGCTTTTCCAGAGCCTGCGCAGCCTCTTCTAGAACGTGGTCTGGCTACTTGAGACCCAAGAATTCCCTGCCTCCAGTGGGCCTGAGTTTATTCCTAGGACCTGTACCAGTTTCTTTCCTAGGTCTGTCTGCCCAAGGACAGTCTGTTCTGTAGCCGTGATCCTCTAGTCTCAAAGCATGGTCAAGGTGGGTGGTGCTTGAATGAGCTCATGGAGTGTACATGTACATGTAATGAATGGCCCTTTGTGGTACTGCTGAAAAGAGGAGAGTCTACAGACCATCTGTCTCCCTGTAAAGCCACTTTCCACTGTGGAATTCTGAGGAGTCTCAAGATTTTAAGTCTTCAAACCTCACCTCCCAGGTGGTTATGAATTGTATTTGTCAAGATAGAAAATATATGATTTAATAGTTTGTTTTCTTAATTTATGTCTCCCCAATATTTAAACACACGACAGGGTCCCATTAATGTTGGGGATAATTCAGTTCTTTCCAAAAGGTAACAAGCAATAGGCTCACTCAACGGTGGAGAACAAACTCCCTTCTCTCAACTCTGACTGTGATGGAGTCCGGGAGAGAGTCTGATTAGCTCAGGTTGTGGAGGGAAGGAGGGCTTCAGCCCCTGGCCTACTTGGTTGAGTACTTTAGAAGTGAGCCTTTTCATAGAAATAAGACTGTTGGGGAGGGAGACATCCTTGTGATAGAATGGGAGTTTCCCAGAGAAATGTGGCTAGATAGATTGCCCACTGAGTATCTAACTTCACAGCTTAAATAAATGCAAACTTTATTTCTCTTATTTCAATTGGACAAACTGATGAAAAATCAACATATTCTAATTAGAAGACAAATTATAGCATGCTATTTTTTAGTATTTTGACAGTTGGCTTTAATAGGAACACTATGGTGGAGAGGACATTTCTGTTAAAGAGAAATTAAAGTTTTAATAAAATGATATTTAATCCCATCTTCATGTAGTTTTAAAAAGTGATCAGTGTATTACTACAAGTTTAATACTTTTTTCCTTATTACTAAATCAAGCTAAATTGTTTTTTAAACATTCCATTGACTTATTCTTCCCTATCTCCTTTGTTAAAAAAAAAAAGGTAACAAACCTAATAAGGTATACAATGTTTCCTTAAAAAAAAAAAAAAAGAAAGAAAACACTTGCCAAGCCTTCTAGCTATAACAGAATGAATACGGTTCATAACTGGGATCACTAACTGTCCTATTTGAAAAAATACAAAGGACTGGAAACTAGTATTTGCTTTGGATACGAGAAAAGCATGTAGAATAACATTGTTTCGGCAAGACTATCTTCATGTGACAGTATGAAATATGGGAGAAATGAGAAAGTATACTTTCAACCTTTTCTAAAAGAAAAGGAAAACCTCCTCGTCAGAAGAAGCACAGCATACGTTGTTACTGTTTCCATATATTTACTTCACCTCAAATAACCTAGTGTTACTGCTTACACTTAAACTGAGAGGTTCATCAATTCTACCCAAGTCTGAAGCTTATCCTCCTCTACCTCTTATGCAGACTAAACTGCTGGTTTCAGATTTCATTTCGTTCCCATAGACAATATGCTACCATCCAGAAGTCATTGGCAATTCTAAACAAAGGCATTATTTGCTCTGGAGCGACAGAGTGTCCCTAATTCTATATTGAAAGGGCGTATGGGCAGTAATCCAATTACAGTGGGAAATAGAAGGGAATCTTCAAACATTTTCATTTGAATATACATTTAAAGGACCTTTAAATACTATGAAGCCCCTATAACATGTTTAAATCTAAATACATGATTTTTCTCCCATATAAATTCATATAATAACAAAAGATGCAAATCCAACTTACTTATTTTAGAACATGTGACCATGTTCTTCTTTAACTGTTCTTTTTGCTCCTTGAATTCTTTTTTTTTTTCCACATCCCTCACAAAATTGTATGATGTAATATATTTGGTGTTTTCTACCTCATGTAATCACCTCTGTACTGTTTCTTTGCAATAAAACTATGAATGTAAATTGAAATTAAGTGGAGTTCTTTTCCTGTAACCCCAATGATCTAAGTGTTTCATTAAAAGTCTTCTGGTTATCATTAGTATTAATTATTAATAACTGAAACCATCATAAGTATTACACATTTGCAGTATGCTAATATTGGAGATGGAAGAGAGGTAGTAGGCCCTTTTTAATCAGATAGAAACACAATTGTGAAAGAAAAGACAGCAAAGAAGTACAATGACTCATCACCATGGGGAAATTCTCAGGTAAATCAATTTTTAGAAATAATAAATGTGAAAGTTGAAAGTTTAATTTCTATAAATTCACTTTCATAAAGTCATATGTGTCCAAGAATGCACAGGAAAAACTTGTGTTTCCAGGCATTGCAAACTTTGCTTGAAGATCTTTCAGCTAGATGAATTTACCTAAGGCTACATTTAAATAGTAAGCACATTATTTTACATAGATTGTCTGTACCAATCAATAAACCATTAGAGTTTTGTAATGATGTTTTTATTGAACATTAAAGAAAATCAACCTGGAAATGTATTATTATTTTTACTTGGACTTGCCTGGGAGGCATTGGGTAGAGATTAATGAAGAACTACAATAAAACCAGCTTTTTATCACTCCTTTTCATAGCCACATTTTATCATTCTTACCGTTTGTTCTCCAGAAGCTGTTGGTCCTTTCAGTCCTTCCTAAATTACACAATGCTTAGTCAGTTTAAGATTGCTGGCCTATATGGAGAGATCTGCTCTTAGGAAAGTGGTGTTCCCTTCCATCTGTGCTTGCAATTGACTCAATCCAGTCTGAATCTCTATCTTGTCTTGAAACACTTGCTGAAAGAAGTAAAGAGGCAGCCAATACATTCTAACATCCTGAATTATTTTATACCTTCTCTCCTAGAGCAATGGTCTTCACGAGCACTTGGTTCAAGTTATTACAGATGACAGCTCTTCAAATATTTTTCCTCTGTCTAATAACAGTATCCAGCTTTGCAGACAGCAGTATCTCTATTCTTGCACTCACCACGTGACCACTCAGCCAATGCCCACTTTTAGATACCAAATTCTCTCTCTCTTTTTTTTTTTTTTCAGATAAAGGTTCAGTTGCTATAATAAGACTCAGAGCAACAGTGTTTTAAGCAGAATAGTTTATTTTCATGTAACAGTCCAAGTTTAAGCAGAACTGGTAGGGTAGCTTCACGGTACTAGAAACCCAGGGCTCATGTTATCTTGTTGCTCTGTTGCCCTAAATAGTTGCCTTCATCAAAGAAGTCTCAGCATCACACCCACATCTCAGATAGCCGGAGGAGAAATGAGAAGCAGGGAAAGATATGCCTCTTCCTCTTAAGGGCATGACCCAGAAGTTGAACATGTTACTTATGCTCACATCCATTGGCTTCATCACATAGCTACACCTTGTAGCAAGGGAGGCTGAGAAATGTAATCAGTTAGTGGGTGGCCACATGTCCCAGCTAAAAATTTAACCACATGGAAAATTATTGGGGAGAAACTAGCAGACTCTGCTATAATGTCTACAAAAAAAAAAAAAAAACTGAGTACATTACCTATTCAATGTCAAAGGAATCATTTAGACTACTGAGTTATATACAATAACTGCCACTTGATCGGATCATGTGAAATTATCTGTTCAGTGATTGTTTTCTCACTTGAATGGGTGAAAATTACCCCTTAAGTAGTAACTCAAATTGTGTGGCACGGCTTTATATCACATCAAACGAAATGCTAAGAGCAAATAGATTAATGTTTTCTGAAAAGAACCATGATTTACTTTAAAGGACGCTGAAGAAAATACACATTTTCCTCACATACGCTTTCATTTTCATTAGAATATTATATCCAGAAAGCAATTTTTCCTTCCCTTCCTCATTCCTTTTCTCTTTCCCTCCATCTTCTCCTTCCCAGATTAATGTTTAACAAGCAGGTATATTTACGCCAGGAGTTTTCACATGTATTCTATCCTACTTAAGCCATACAACAATCATATGAGGTATGTACCATCCATCCTTGATTTATAACTGAAAATCAGAGAAATTTACTGACTAGATTAAGATAATCACACTATGATAGTGGCTTGCTAGAAACTTCTAGGAAGCCATAGATTTCTGTCCCAGCCAAAAACAGATAATAGGCTTATGTCGCTTTCTCTGAGAGGACCAAACATTGCAGTCTAATAGATCAGAGAAACATAAGTATAACTGGTTTGAAGAGCAGTTTAGAGCATGTGGCAGAGACTGCTTGCCACCGTCCAACATAGGTTCTTTCCTTTTTTCTCAGGAACAGGACCTCCAATTTAGCTGCACACAAGTTTGCATCCAAGTATGATCAGTGTAAGCAAAATCTTTCTCTATACCATATAGGAAGTGTCCTAAAAGGAAAAAGGCAAAGCCTCCTTCTTTCATTATTACTTTTGCAGGATAAAATGTAAATATGACATTGGAGACTGTTGTGGATTAAATTGTGCCTCCCTCCAAAAAATAAATTTGCTAAAGTTCTAATCCTTAAAACCTATAAAAGGGACTATATTTTGTCTGTTCCTCTTCTGCTTAGGGGTTGAGATACACAAATACCACTATGTTATAATTGCCTACAGTATTTAGTAACATGCTGTTCAGGCTTATAACCTAGGAGCCATAGGCTACACCATGCAGCCTTGGTGTGTAGCAGGCTGTACCATCTAGATTTGTGTAAGTGCACACTGTAAGGTTTGCACAACAAAATTCCCTAATGACACATTTCTAAGAACATATCTCTGTTGTTATTGGCATACATGACTGTATTAAATACTTGTACTTACATTAAGTATATAAAATAATCAAATTCATATAATCAAAGGGTGGAATGGTGGTTGCCAGGAGTTGAGGAGAGGAAGAAATAGGGAGTTACTAAATCAATAAAGTTTCAGACAAGCAATATGAATAAGTTCTAGAGACCTGCTGTACAACACTATACCTACAGTCAACACTAAAAATTGGTTAAAAGAAAATTAAGTGATCACCTCACAATAAAATAAAATATAAAATGAAACTGATCTTCCATTACAGACAGTTCAAGAAGCACTTTTCTACACCAGGGATCAGCAAACTTTTTCTGTAAAAGGTGAAACAGTAAACATATAGGCTTTTCAGGTCATATGATCTCTGTTGCAAGCACATAAGTATGCTCTTTTAGCAAGAATGCAGTCATAGACAATCTAAATTAATGACAAGGCTGTGTTTCAACCAAGCTTTACAATCAAAGACAGATGGTAGGCCATACTTGATCTGCAGGCTGTAGATTGCCAAAACCTGTTTTAGACCCTAAACTTCCAGGGAGTGGATGTCTCCTTTGTTTTATTCTTCATTGTGTTCCCAGTGTCTAAAATAATCTCTCACATAATAGGTACTTATTAAATTGTATTGAACAGATTAATACAATTGATCTCTGTTACAAGTGCAGAAGTTACTTGCATTGAGGTGATAGTCCTATGTCCATCAGAGTCCCCAGTGCCTTGGATGACCATGATAGGTTGTTAACTGGTCCTGGTTAACAAGATAAAAATGACTATACTCATTCCAAGGATTGAATATAGTCTGGGAAGCTAAGGCAATCACGGGTTGCTTTAAAGAAAGAAGGAAGAGCACATTGGCACTTGGTACAGTTTCATAGATAGTTCAAAAAGGACTTTTCTACTCCAGGGATCAGCAAACTTTGTCTGTAAATGGTGAAATCGTAAACATGAGCTTTTCAGGGCACACAGGGTTTTAAGGAAGGTGTGAAAGTTTGGGAGGAATGGTGGGGGAAGTTTAAGGAGGAATGTGATGAATTTCTTAGCTGAGGTTGGAGAGTTGAGTGAGAGGTGGCAGTGACCCAGAGGGTAGCAGTTTCCTCTAAAAAGGAAGGTTTTAGTGGCCCCGGTAGATCAACCAAGATGGAAGATAGTTTGATTTATCCATGTCGCCATCCTCTTTAAAAATCGTGAAGGTGGAAGGGAGACCGCGATTGCCGTTTCAAGGCAACTCGGAGCCGCCGCTAAGTAGATCCAGTAAGGATAGCCGACCCTTCCGAGTTGAAAGAATTTACGGACAAGAAGTTATCATTGAAATTAAACAGTAGCAGACATGTCCAAGGAATCTGAAGGGATTTGATCCTTTTACAAATCGTGTGACAGATGAATGTGCAGAGATCACAGCTAAGGGCCACAGAAGAATATTGGAGGAGTGAAAATAAGAGGAAGTAGTACCAGCATGTTCGAAGCCTCAGAAATAGTATCAATAATGGCTGTGTTTTGCAGAGAAATCAAATGTTTCGACATGTGGTCTCTCCAACGGGCCTGTTTTACTACGGTGTAAAAATCAGGTCATGTGCATGTCATATTAAATTATTTTATTTAAAAAAAATTTTTTTAAAACTCTGACCACTTCTAAGATCAGGTCCAAAATCCACTGCCTGACATATAAAGTCCATCATTTGTTCTCAATCTACCTTTCTAGTTACTTCATGCCAAAAGTCCCTCTCCCAATATGTATTTTTTCTTAGAGCCACACCGGGCCATTCACCATTTCCCTCAACATGCCTGGCACTTCCACAAAAAGATGCCTTTGCTCTAGCTATTCTGTGGCCTACAATGCCTCTCTTTTCCTCTCCGTCCAGCAAATTCTTATCCCGCTTTGAGACCTATACTATGACTCTTTCATGGCTCACTTACCCAGATAGCTGATCTCTCATGCCACTGCTCTGCCATTACATTATACCCCAATTATTTCTTTCCATGTCTGTCCTTGTGCTTAGACAGGGAACTCCTTGAAAGGTAGGCTTAATATTCTGGTGCTTAAGCAGAATTAGCAAAAATGCAAAAAGCCCATGATGCCACATTTAAAGTAATGATAGCAGTATTCTGTCCTGCAGTCTCTCTTGTTACACTAATTTTCCTTTCTGTACTTATTCCTTTCCCAGCTGAACCTTCTGTTTTGTTACTCTCACACCCAGACACAGAAGAAAACATCTCTATGCATGGTTGATAAGCTTATCTGTAAGAAGGGCCAAATAAAGGTTTCAATTGTGTTTTTAAATTAATATTTAAGTATTTTTAATATTACATTCCCCATTGATCTTCTTCATAAGGGCATGAGGGAGAAACTAAAAGAGAAAACAAACAGAAAGACAAAGTAGGCTGGATCTCACCACTACAATTCACCATAGAAACCTCAAAGAGTAACAGAATTCTAAGAAAATTTCCTAGACCAGTTCCTTAGGGAATTGAGACTTACAAAGACACTTTAGAGAACTTTTCAATCCCATGTGCATTTTCAAGGAAATGTAACTAGTATATTTGTATTAGTTAAATTACATTTAACTTGTCAGTATAATATACTGCGTCTAACACATTTCCAAATCTATCACATTTCCTTAGTAAACAAAACAATCTACTTTTCCTCTATTAACAGGGTGTTGTTTTCCAACTGAAAATTGGTGCATAATAACATTAATTAAACCAAAATTTCAGTTTCTTCAAAATATTGTTCTCAAATAAACACAATAGAGTTCACAATCTCTGGGTTAGTATGTACCATCAGGGAACTGCAATGGAAACGGACGTTTTCTCTTTCTTTTCTTTCTTTTTTCCTTTCCTTCCTTCCCCTCTTTCTTTCTTTTTTTCCTCTTAGATTGTGGTGTTATAAAACAGTTTCATAGCATCATCATGATAAAATGTTTTAATTTTATAACAATAAATATATTTTTAAAGATATTTGAGGTTACACAGAACACAAAGAGTTTCATAATAAATCTTAAAGAAGTAGACTGATACTTTTCAAATTTTTATCATTTAAAACAGTTAACAAGGTACCATTTTCTCAAATCTAAAACATTTACAGTTGTTACAGAAAACAACCATTAAAAACGTTAGTTTATTTAAAATGATACAAATGACAGGGCTAAATCTACTGTTTCAAAAAAGTATATTTACAAAAACAAAAAATTTATTTATTAAAAATTCTATTGTAATCCAAAACAGACAAAATTACATGTATTACTCAGAGACTGTTTTTGTGGCATTTATTTGAGATTTTCCCACATCTCACCCCTGCCTTCCCCAATTGGTGTATTTTACAAAGAAGGTCTCAATTCCCTAAGGAACTGGCTAGGAAATTCCATAAGAATTCTGTTACACTTTGAGATTTTTATGGTGAATTCTAGTGGTAACATTCAGTCAATTTTGTCTTTCTTGGATTTTTTCCTCTATTATTTTCCCTTCAATGTCTTTATGAAGTAGACCAATGGAGGAATGTAATTCATGTTAGAAATAGATTTTTAAGAGAGAATAAGGAAAATAATGCAAGATCTTATATTTTTAATGTGATGACCTACTCTGTATTTATAAGGAAGACCACTCAATGGAAAAGGAATAAAAGAAAAAGTAAGCAAACAACAAATTAACTTACATATGAGCATTTATAAAACCCATGATCTTTTAAACAACTCTAGAACCAGAATTTGTAGTTCAAATGCTAGAAATAAGATTATAAACAAAATATTGTTGGCTTTTCTGAAAAAAAAAGTACAAGTATTTTGTTGTTGTTTTTTTTAACTAATTAACCCCTCCAACAAAATATCTGTGACAAATATACTAATATTCACTTGGACATGCTTATTCAACCTCACTTTCCTGAGCAAGATACTATATTGGAAATGGGAAAAGATAATGAAAAGTTAGTTTCATATATATATCTTAAGAATCCACCAGCTATGGTCCAGTTAACAGCAGGGAAATAAAGGAGGGACCAGGCTCTTATGATAGACTCATCCATAGGTGTGCATCCAGCTTTTGGAACCAACTGAGCCACAGATGCTGGGAGAAGGCCAAGGGAGAGCACAGTATCTGAAACATTACAACAATAGACAGTAGCTAAGAAAGTCATCTTCAGGTGACCTTTACAAGGAAATAGGAACATTTCTAACCATGAGGTGCCTAATGACCACAGTCAAATCCTCTAGGAACTCTGAGAAAAAAAATATAAGCAAACCAGTAAGTCAACTCAGCGCTACCAGTGAAGTCGAACAGTTGATGCAGTCATAATCTAAGTCTCTAGGAACAAACAAGAGTAAGGGAAAATGTCAGATTTGCAGGGACAAATTACATACAGGGAGGCACACAGTTAGAAACCAAGTTAGGAGAAAAAATCATAATGCTGCATCACAGAACTCTTTAGATTATTGTTATCTCTCCTCAGTATTGGTCCTGGAGGTTGGTCCAGGTTGAATATACCTTGGGGTTTAAGTACAACAGCAAAATAGAAGAAAACCCTGCAAAATCCAGCCAACAGCACTGAGAATTGGTCTCTAGCCTCATGACTTACACTGTAAGACCTAAGAAGGGAATGGGGGAAATGGCTCCCCAGAAAAAAACCTTAGTTACTGTTTTATCAAAGGAAGAGTTTGTGGATATTGAGTTGGCAAAAACAAAAGCTGTCCCCTACTGTGAGTTTCAACACTGTGCTTTTTACCTAATGAAAAAAAAATTGATAAATGATGGTGTGTATTCTGGGAGATTTAAGCTTGAGAGCCATCCAAGATCATTAATTACTATAAGAATTCACGTGACTTTAATGTATTGGGTAGGATTAACATCTTCACATGTTGTTGAAAGTTTTAAGTGAACTTTAGACTGATGATTGAGTTTCATGTGGGAATACAGTAATGAACTTTGCTCTCTTGTAATTTCCCTCTTTCTGGCTATTGAAAGCTATAAATTTATAATGTTTACAGATTATAGAATACAGCAAGTGCTTTAAGAACTTGTGACTATTCTTTCTAGTACTGCAGAGTCAGTTCAGCTAATTAATGACACCAAGAATAAAAAGATAAAAAGATAATGAATTCTATTCAAGATCAATATCATGGCCATTGCCCACTTATCCCAAGAGTAGAGAATGAGTTGATTGTATGATAGCAACCACTAAAGCCTAGAAATACAATCTCCAAGTAATCCCCAGCTTTCTTTTACAGTAGTTATGGCTTTTGATTGTTAGCCTTTTTTTTTTTTTTTTCAAAATTATGCCTTCTTTTCTACCTGTGAATTGACACTCATAGTGGGTTATAAAATCATTTTTGCAGGTTGGAACTAAAGTTTTTAATTAAACAGAAAAGAATAAAATAGAACCAAAAAGTAGAACACATAAGCAAAGAGAAGAAAGAAAACTTTTGTTTTAGTTGTATGTCTGTGTGTGTGTACTGGACCCCAATATAAAATATTTTTGTTGATTACAGTTTAAAAAATAGATACAGACACAGACATGGATATGGATATAAACATAGAGATACAGATATGTAAAAGAAATAGCTGGCAAACTCTCCCCAAAATACTATCACCAACACACGGGAAGTGCATTCCACCATAAAGTTCATGGTCATATAAAAAAAAAAATACAATCATAATAAAAATGACTACCTTAGGCAAGTTCAGGAATGGCTAAAAGTTAAAACAGAGAGAACAGGTTACTTGAAGCTTGGAAGACAAACTTTTAAGCTTATGTTGCTCAAGCTTAATTTTTTTCCCAAGAATGTCTAAGCTCTCAAGATACTTGATTCTATTCTATTGTTCTGTTGTATTCTATTCTAGTCTACTCTACTCTTCTGCTCTGCAAGCCCCAAATCTGACTATTGTCATTCACTTTCATTCAATTCTAATATCAAATGTTTTTCACACAGATTATTTATGGCATTATCCTTATTTTAAGGTTTTTTTTTCTTTTTTTCTACTATGGCATGAATTCTCATTCAACAAATACAATGTAGAAAGAGGAAGATCACTCTTAGGCCTGGCATTTAAAGCAGACAGAGAACATTTTTCTAAGCAGGATAATATAGCCAATAGTTTCAGAAAGATTTACTTTAAAATAAGGATGTTTAAAAATTTCATTATATAGGGTCTTCTTTTTGACCTATTTTATGTCTTTGAGTTATAAAGAGTTACACAAATGTACTTCCTGATAAAATAAAGAGCAAATTAGTATAACATTGTAGTGTAAATCCTTGTGTTAGCAGAAATGCCCACTGATATTTTGGAGTGGGGGTGAACGCTGGAATTCCTTTTAAACAGAGTATCAGCTGCATAATTCTTCTCTGATATCACACCCACTTGTGCCGATCTTCCCTTTTCTCTGCCCCGGCACAGAGTGGAAAGAGGTCAGAACAGAATTCTTAACAGGGAGGCAGTTTGACCCTCCACTCCCATTTTCTCAAACTCCAGCGCAAAGATAGAAATGAAACCCAGGCAGGGTGTGGTTACACTGTGCGATGTGAGTTTGGCCAGAACACGAGCATTGTTATCTCATCTGTTTTACCTACTCCCTGAGCTCTCAGAGTCCTATCTCTGATTCATTCTTTCTCAATGCTCTGAACCTTGAACAGAAGGAGCTAGCATTTTTAGAACTGGATCAGATGACGAATATCATTAAACTTGGAGTCCTTACTATGGTCCTGGAGGTGCTGCATCACCAAGCCCCTGTGTACCCCTGTGACCCCTCTCTCCTGCAGCCCTCCTCTTCCTTGCACTGCCCACCCTGCCGACCTCAAACACATTTATCAAGCCCCTGCTGCACATGCTGTTCCCTCCGTGTGCAAAGCACGTTCTGTTCAGATCGCTGCTCTACCTCTGGAGCTAGAACTTTCCTGGCCTCATGACTCTGTATCTTATATACCTTGCTCTATTTTTCTTTTCAGCACTTAAGTACTTAGCCTGATTCTTTGTGCTCCAACCATGGATTTTTAGAGTCAGATGCAACTGGGTTGGAATCTTGTCTCTTTCTTGCTCTGATCTTGGACTAATTACATACCCATAATTCCATTTCCTTACTGGGAAAAATGAATTATCTCATGAAAAATCTCTGAACCCAATGCCTTGTTACACTAGAATGCAAGTTCCATGGGGATAGAATTTTGTAGGTGTAAATCTGTACTTCAACAACTCAAAACAGTACCAAGAATTGGTTTAGTAAATATATTTTGAAGGAAAGAAAGAAGGGATGGAGGGAAGGAGAGAGAAAAACAGGGAGGAAAGGAAAGAAGGAGAGAGGATGATTATGTGCTTAGTCAATATTAATTTATGATCCCTATTATTCACTTTTTCCCACCAAAATGACTCTTAAATGTTTCTATGAAGGAATCCGTCGTCGGCAGCCGTCCGTCTCGAGAGACGATGGTGTAGCTTCTTAAGAGTCTATCTGCACCGCCGAGAATGGCTGTGCAGTCCGACTCGGGAGTGACACGGTATCTGTCTCCTCCCGTGTTGAATCGACATCTTGCGATGACGGTGGAGTGTCCTCTCCAGTGAAGCTGAAGCTGCAGAACCTGGGCGGGGTGATATGGAGGGTCTGCTGTTGCCCATGCAGCAGACCCCCCCTCTCTTCGCAGCTGAAGGGTCCAAGGGAAAGACGGAGTCAATACAGCTTGGCTTCAGGTGCGCCGCAGGAGTTGCCGGTGTTGACTACAACGTCAAACCGCCTTAGGGACTCCGGCTCCGGATTTTCTGTCGGGGTTTACTCCCTTGAAGGAATACACGTATGGTAAATCAATGTGCACCTAATTTTTCCTAATTCATCACATTTCTCACCTTCTTCATTACCATGTGAATCTTTTAATTGATTTTTTTCAGAGATAGAGATGAATTTGTTGTTCCACTTATTTATGCATTTACTGGTTGATTCTTGTACAAGACAAGAGCCCCCCCATCCCCCGAAATAGGATTTTCTTCTGGAGGGAAGGCCTCTTGTAGTACAGGCTTCCTCAACTAGGTGAGTGTGCTGGGAACTCATGTCCTAGCTCGTGTTGTTGTGAGAGGCTGCATTCAGCTTCAATGAAGTTTTTTGAAGATTCTTTCAATATGTTTGCCCATTTCATGATGGCTGATTTACAAGCGCACCTGCTTACACTGCACTGAGTGTTCAGAAGTTTTTGACCAAAATGACATGACCCCTGTGCCCCACTCTCCCTATTCACCTGATCTCTCCCCGAGCAACTTCTTTGTTTCCCCAGATGAAAAAAGTCCTCAAAGGGAAATGGTTTACTGCTGTGGAAGCAGTTAAACAAAACACAGCAGAAGCACTAAAAGGCATCAAAATCAAAGAATTCAAAAACTATTTTGAGTAGTGGAAAAAATGTCTCAATAGGTGTATTACATCAGATAAAGAATATTTTGAAGGTAGCTGAAGTTTAAACATGTAAAAATAAATACACAATTTTTATAAATAAATTTTGTTTTGAGGAGGTCCCCCCTAGTATGTGCCCTGACTGGACATCACACCCACAACCTTGGCATATTCAGAATACGCTCTAACCCACTAAGCTACCAGTCCCGGGCCTTACCAGGTGAATTTTAAAATTACTCAATCTTTTTTTTTTTTTTTATGACATCTGAAACCAGTAAATAAAGTGAAACATGGAGAGTAACTGAAGCTAGGATAGCAGTGATATAGATCAGACAGTTAAAAGTTGAGATTCAGAGTCTAGCAAAATCTTCCAGAGTGAGATGGCCCACACTGCTGATGGTAAGTAACTGTGAAGCTCCCCAGACAAGAGAATGAATTCTTTGCATGTTCAGTGATAGAGACTCCAGAAAACTTGGCGAACAAAGTCCCAAATCAGAGGTCTCTGTCAACAGAAGTCCTAGCAGACATCCAAGCAAGCAGAAGGTCAATGTCCAGGAAATCTAACAGTGGTCGTCTGGTCACCTGTGAGCTTCATGAGGGCGGGGACTATATTTGATTATTTTCTCCCATTTCCTTTACAACTAGCCAATTCCTGATATGTTGTGTGTTCTCAATGATTATTTATTGAGTGAATAAATTAAAGCTAAATTAAGATTTTTTTTTCAGTTGAAGGTAATACAATACAAATTCTTCTAAACAACAACAAGGCCCTGGCGAGGTAACTCAGTTGGTTGGAATGTTGTCCTGATGCCCCAAGGGTGCAAGTTCCATTCCCTGTCAGGGTACATACAAGAAGCAACCAATGAATGCATAAATAAGTGGAACAGCAAATCTATGTCTATCTGTCTCTCTCTCTCTCTCTCTCTCTCTCTCTCAAATAAATAAATAAATAAAATAGCATAACTGGGGGATCCAAGTTTAGATCTGACTTCAGAAACAGCTGAACACAGGGCCCAATTATTATCATCAGGATTTGGTCTCTCCATCTTTTCATTTGGATGACTTCATTCTCAGACCACCAGCACCTCCCAGGACTACATGCTTCCTCAGTCTTGTCCAGCAGAAAAAGGGAGAAGTCTTTCACACATGTAAATTAGAGAGGAAAACATATTGTATTGCCTCTGATTGGATCATACACCATTTTCGAGGCAATCACAGGAGTTAGGGGAATGCAAAGTGCTGCTTGTTTAAAACCAGTCAGGTGTGAGGCTGCCACCCTGAGTCAGAGACCCAAAGATTAGGTTTAGATAGGAGTTTTCACGGGGAGCATTGATGATGGTAAGGCAATACTGGGAGACTTAGAGTACAGAGTAGGGTAACCACGGAAGTGTGACTCAGTCATGAGCCAATGTAATTAGGAATCATTACTAAAACTGAGGGAAAGGACAAGACCATAGGTGGAGTTAAGGTGAGATCAGCCACAAGGCTGTTTGATGTTGCAGTCTCTCTCAAATTCTTCCTTTGAATGAGAACATGATTAGCTTTGGTGAAGCCAAGGAGATGGTAGCATTCTGTGATGAATTAGAGAATGTAGAATTATTTAAGATGTTAGGTGTAGAAAGATCAGGGTGATAATAAAGTTCAGAGTGTCATCATAGAGACCCACTATTATCCTCTTACTTTATAGGTCTTAAATAGCTCCTCCAGTACTGACACTTTACCTTTAAACATGTTTCAGACTCTATATTAAACTACATGTTGGATATTATCTACAAGGATGTGCATAGATACCCAATTTCAGTTCCCACTTCATCTCCCACCTCTTCTTGCCCCAACCAATACAATGTATCCCTCAAATTTTGACTGTTCTCCTTTATTGCCAGTCTCAATGAATAAAACTTATCTAAGCAGAAATCTATCCATCATCTCTATCTCTCTGCGTCTCTCCTTATCTTTCTCTCTATCTTTCTCTCTATTTTTTCCTCCAATCTAATCAATCATGAAATCCTCCCTCTTATATGTTGCTTGATTCCATATCTCCTTCCCTCCGCCCCAAAAAACTATTGCCCTGATTAGGCCCTCATCATTTATGAAATGCCCTGCAATTCCCCCCTAACTGAATTTCCTACTTTGAGATACATTCCTGAAAACCATGGTCCACATAGTTTCTCTGTATTCCCATAGCATTTTGTGCCTACTTCCTATTTGATATTTACAATATCATATTGTAATTATGGGTTTATGTCAGTTCTCCTGGCAAGATACTGCATTTCTCAAACATGAGAGTTAATCTTTGAAACCTCAGTACCTAACATAGTGTCTACTGAAGTGAACTGAATCACTGAGTATTTATATATTTAAAGGCAAAAATGGCTCAGGGGATACCTTCAGCTCTCTGCTAATCACATGACCATACACAAAACATCAACAGTAGGTTGTCTTGGGACCATAGTGTAGTTTTCCTTTGGCACTCACAGCACAATGGACCAGACATTTTCTTAATTAATAAACAAAATTCTACTTTATTGATATATTTTGCTTTATTTTCATCAGCAATTTGTAGGTGCAATGACCTGTAATTCTGTAATATGCATATTGTATCTCAGAAGGTGAAAGAAAACATTCCTAACTTGGGCTGTCTCCCTAAATTATAATTATAGACAGCCTACTTTGTACCATAATTCTGGAGAGGAGCCAGAATATCTTTGGGCAGTAATTTGAAAACTGCCATAATAGTCTAACCTCATCTAAATAATCAGTAATCGATCAAAGACTCCAAGTAGACACAGAGCATAACATTCTTAGCATGAGCAGACCTTCAAATTTTTTCTGAATTTATGAATTAACAGACTGAGTTACCTGTAATCATTTTGGCTCAGGTAATTAAATGATACTTTGATTATGTAAGATAATAAAATTTTAAATCAGGTTTCTAGGTTACCACATGTGTTTATCTTTGTTTTGATGTAATATGTGACCTGCTTTAACTATTCAGACAAGACACATTACATAATATGTTTATAGGTATGTGCTTTGTAGTAAAATTGCTTAGATAAATCTATTGTATGACAGACTCTGATTCTAATAATAAGAATTTTTTTAACATGCCTTCTTGCTCTTCTTTGCAAAAGTTCTTTTGAAAATACAGAAATTCCATTATTTTAAAAGGGTAAAAGTATTTACTGATATTTATACATTTTTAGATACTGTGACTAATGTCTCTTCTTCTAAAAAATATTAGAGAATGTTTATGTTGTAAGTTCAACAAATACTTAGGCATAATAGTGATGAATTTACTTAAGACACAGCTTTAATGTTGTGTAATTAAAAGACTATAGGTGACAGATGCTTTGTAGAAACACATGATCTAAAGTTTAACCAAAGGATCAAGAGTGAAAAAAAAGGGCACAAGTTAGAGATAATAACATTTTCAGAAGTAATCAAATATGCAAAATGCATTGTCATTCCAAAATATTTAAAGTCTGATTCTTTGAAAATAATACACAGCCTTGTGTTTACTTTGTAAAAATTCAATAAGCTCTTTAATGATTTATGTAGTATAATACATAGTTAAATTTTTTTTAAATAATTTATTTATTTGTTTGTTTGTTTATTTATTTATTAGTTTTAGAGAGAGGGGAAAGGAGAAAGAGAGGGAGAGAAACATCACTGTGTGGTTGCCTCTCACTTGCGCCCCCAACTGGGGACCTGACATGCAACCTAGTCATGTGCCTGACTGGGAATCGAACCAGCGACACTTGGCTCTCAGGTCGACACTCAATCCACTGAGCCACAGCAGCCAGGGCCCTGTATTATACTTCAATTTTAAAAGCTTACTTGAAAAAAGTACACACTCTCTAACACATTTAATAGGCGCCAGAGATGATATGACAATTCTAAACTATCAATTCAAAAATAAAGTCACTATTCTTTATAGTTTCCCCAACATGCATCTCTTTAATTCATAAAACAAGTTCATTTATTTATGGCAAGGACTGTCTGTTTCTACTGATGATCTATATTATGAAGATAAAAATTTTAAAGGCAAGCGACAGAGGTCATTTTCAAGTAGCTTGTTCTATTAAGTTCTAGAAACTAATCATTCAATGTTTGCACATGTTTTATTGGACACCCAGCTCTAGGCTTGAAGATACTATCTTAGAGCTTTATCAGTGCAGATATGGAGCCTGGCCTTTCAGACTTTCAATTACACAGAGATTTCTACTGATGTATTTACTATTACAAAGGGCCTCTGTGTGTGTGTGTGTGTGTGTGTGTGTGTGTGTGTGTGTGTGTGTAAAATGAGGAAGGAAGACTGAGTGAGTGAGGCCAGCTCCCTCTGCTCCTTTCCACAGTGAGTCAATGGTTTTATGTCAGTAAAATTAACATCCCAATCACACTCATTCAGAGGAAACAAGTTCACATTCCAATGGGAGTGTGTGTTGATACTGGTGAAGTCTTCACCCAAAATATACAAATTGTATTAGATTTCCTAATAAATACTCAACAAGTATTAAATAGCAGTGAGTCTTTTTCCTTATTTTTTATTTACAATAGCATGTGATTATGTACATCTGGCATTCAGGGTTTTATGTGGCAGACAAAGATGAATGAGAACACTGCAATTTAGGTTTGAAATGAAGGGTCACAAACTGATAGATCAATTAATTGGCAAGGAAAAAATCTATCCAGTGAGTTCATTTTGTTTGACAAACACAATGTTTTTAAAAATTACTTGCCTCATAGCATAAAATGATTTGCAGATTTTATTTTTTAAATCTACATCTGGAGTTCTCTCGACAATCAAAAGGTCTGGAAATATTGAACTGAGCCAAGTACCACTACTTCCTTTATTATTATTATTTTTCTTTAATCGTTATCTGAGGATATGTTCATTGACTGCAGAGAGAGAGGAAGAGAGAGAGAGAGAGAGAGAGAGAGAGACCGATGTGAGAGAGAAACATATATCAGCTGCCTCCCGCTCGTGCCCCGACTAGGGATCATTCCCACAACGTTTTGATGTACAGGAATAAGGTTCCAACCAACTGAGTCATGTGGCCAGGGCATGCTACTTCCTTTGGACGGGGTGTAACTCTCCAGTTCAAGCATTGGCTTCATGCCATACACAGACTGCTTTGTCACTCATATTACCTGCTTGGCTCCTGTGACATTTAAGATTGCAAATTCCTAATTTCCATAGAGAATCTAATTTAATTACCTGGTAAATCGGTTAATCAAAAATTTATGTTCTCTGTTTCTTTCCTACTTTATTGGTACTGAAACTTTGACTAAAGTGGAGGATATTGATACTTTGACTCAAGTATTCTATTTATTAGCTTTCAAAATGACCTTTTGTAAGGATCTGTGATCCTCAAACAAAAAAAGAACAAAATAATGTTTGCTAGTTGTTTTAAAACCCAGAAAGTCAAGTCTTTCTACTCAATGGATTATCAGTTTTTAAAAAATACTTTTGTAAATTCAGATTTCTATATAATTATTTACCTCTTTACTAGAAAAACAGTCTTAATGATAGCTGACAAATACCATTATCCTCGTATACAAAGCATTGCATATTTCAATGAAGGTAGCCTAAGATCAGGCACCCAGACATCAGCTTTTAAAGATATCTATGTGTATTGGACATCCTGTCTTTTATTTCTTTAAAAGTGATTTAAAAAAAAAAAAAATCTTTGGGGTTTTTTTCCTTAGAGCATGTAAGAGAAGTCATTGGTATTAATTGATGATGGAAAAATATAAGTAACATTTTCTTTTTTGCCACTGACTTTCCGTATTATTTTTATGCCCACTATAAACTTTTCATATTTGTTCAAACATTAGATTCCAGGTTTAAATCAGGCATATGAAAATACCACCACATGGTTCCTCTTCATGGTAACTTTAAACTCAGAAATGTTACAAAACAGTCTGCTGAAAAACAGATGTATTATTCAAGTTTTACCTTGAGTCAGTTTCTTATGGTTGATCTAGGAACATTCTGCATGGAAACATAGAAGCATCCTTAGCTGATGTTAATGGATGCAGTCTGTTATATTTAAAAGTGTGGTATTTCACTTTTGTGTCCTTACAAGGATGCAAGAGATTAATGTCTAAATTTTTAATACCTTTAAGATTTATTTAATGTGCATAGAAAAAGAGCTACATGTTTATGTGCTGACATGAATATTTAAATAAACCAATTTTACCAAATGAAACATCTTAGAAATTATATAACATAAAAATTGTAATAGCCTTATGTTAAACATTAGTAACTTTCCTTGAGAAATTATGATGTTCTTTCTTCATAAATGTAAGATTGCCAGGGTGGAAAGAAAAGCTCTTCGTATCAATGAAAGCATTGAGAAAGAATTTGAGAAATTTACCACTTAGGATATACTACCTCCTACAGAGATGGTGCTACCACCCACCTTCAGTAGTTTTCAGTTATTTGCCCAAGAATAGGGATAAATGTGTAATGATCTACAACCTTCCCAATGTCCCATTCCACCTGTACTTGACGCTCTAAATTGTAAATCAGATGTAGACTATGGCCAAGAACAGGAATAATTTCTCCAATCTCTAAAGGGAACTGTCCCCTGTGGAAAACTAACCAGCTGAGTCAACAGGCTAAAGTCAGAAAGATAATGCTATTCACACAAACAGTGCATAATTTAAATTTTCCCTTCAAACCAAATCATCATAGTTCTCCCACCATTCCTTAATGCTCTTTATTGGTTTTTCTCAATATAAAATAGAGAGGGGTTTTCTTTTTATATTCTCAAAGTCTGAAAACTCACTCTTTGTCTTCAACCACATCAGGAGTTCTTGTCTACAAATAGATATGTCAGGTTAGTCTCCTCACCATTGGTTAACATGGTTCACTAATTCATACCTACAAAACCTAACTTGGGAACACCCAGAAGTTGGGGAGATTATTATAAGTGCCTGTTGTAGCTTTTTGTGTGAACCTGTGCTCCTATGTGCCATATTCCAATCCTCAGGATAGAAGATGTTGTATTTTTGTAATGGCTCATAGTACACGGAAGGCACTTAAACATGTTTGCTGACTTAATAAAGCAACATAGGGAATCTCATGGCTTAAACTGGCTCTCAAAATTTAGTATGCTTAAGAAACTATGTGGAGAGTTTGCTAAAATACAGATTGCTGGGCTCTATCCCCAGAGTTTCTGATTCAGTAAGCCCGGGTTTAGGCCCAAATTTTTGCAATTTTAGCGAGTTCACAGATGATGCTGATGCTACCTTTTAGAAACTACACACTGAGTACTCTTAGACCATAAGAGTGTGTTATTGTAAGACTATAAAGTGCTCTATTTATATATACAGTTAACCTAGTTCTTGTACCCACATATGCAGGGCAGAAATGCTACCTAAGATTTAACATGAATGTAACAAGAGAATGAAATACATTTATCCAAAATATACAAGAAAATTTCTATTACCCCTGAAGGGAAAACAGGGGCATAGTTTGAAAAAAAGAGAAACTGGAGGGTGTTTCTGGGAGAGGCAAGGGTGGAGTTGCCAATGGCAAAAATAGGGCAGTCCTGCTCAGAAGCTATGCTGCCTGGCAGCTCTCAAAGGGTGAGCCTGAATTGTCTCCTCTCAAAAACAGGATGTAGCTGCTCTGCCATCTCAACTTTCACCCCTCCAAATTGAGAGGAGCCCTTTTTGGGGAAGAAAGGAATCATGTGCTTCTCTGATATTTCACCTAAGCATAAATATAATTTAAGAGAGGTGATTTTTTCAATGATACTCACTGAATCCAAATGTCATAGCAGAGGAACAGCATCAACCAGAAATGATCCAGTTAAAAGTCTAAAGGACATTTTAAAACCCAGCGTTAGAGATTAATTTGCTTTCACATCAAAGAAGGCAAGTGCACATTCAATGAGAACTTAATGTAGCAAGCAACAAAAAGGGATCAGTGGAACCAAGCAATCAAATGCCTGTATTTAGACAAGCACAGTTTTTTCCTTTATTTAGAGAAAGGTCTCAATTGCTTCTTCATGTTGAAATTGGAGTTGTTTTTCTGTATAACATAAAAATATTCCTTTATATTTGGATCAAATGCCCTGACTGGCCACAGCAGCAGCAGCAGCATGCTGCCCTTACAGAGGAGTAGGAGACTTTGAATAAAAGCAGAGGGAAACAACCCAGTTTATCTGCCTTCAAAATGCAAAGGTCCTTTGGGCTTCTCTGTTCACACCCTTTGCTAGCAAATGCCTTTTGGCAATTTGACCTGCCTTAGACAATAGTATCATTAAACTTGTTCTTTTTTTTCTACAATTGAGAATTGGATTTAAAACTTGTTTAAATTTAGTTTAAATATTTTTGGCATAAATACTTCCTATTGACAGTATAAACTTGTTACCACACACCCAAAGCCACAAAATTCATCTTGTCTGTCAGTGACAGCAGCTATGTTAAGTGATACCTATCTCCCTTGCAAAGGTAAGGTTTTTTTTCCTTTGCAATTAATAAGTAATCTGTGTATCTTTGGATACTCAGTGCAAATATCTTCCTTCTCATCAGCTTTCCACATAACGATCTTGGCTTCTATTGATGATCTTTGCCTGAATAAATAATTGCATTAAGGGTTCCAAATGGTGATTTTCCTATTATTTCTTCCATAGTAAGAAGCTGGCATTCTTTCGTTTAAAAAAAAAAAAAAAAAAAGGCCATGGCCAGTGTAACAGTTGGTTGGAGCATCATCCAGTAGCCGTACTTGATTCTAAGCCAGGGCACATGCCTGAGTTGAAGGTTGACCCCCGGTCCAGGCGCGTAGGAGAGGCAAGCAACAACTGATCCATGTTTCCCTCTCATGTCAACTGACATATGTTTCTCTCTCACATCGACGTTTCTCTATCCCTCCCTCTCTCGCTAAAAAGCAATGAAAAAAAAAGAAAAAGAAACATTAATGGTTTCAATGGGCATTATAAATAATTTTTTACCTATTTCCAGAGTCGTCGTCGTCGTCGTCGGCAGCCGTCCGTCTCGAGAGACGATGGTGTAGCTTCTTAAGAGTCTATCTGCACCGCCGAGAATGGCTGTGCAGTCCGACTCGGGAGTGACACGGTATCTGTCTCCTCCCGTGTTGAATCGACATCTTACGATGACGCTGGAGTGTCCTCTCCAGTGAAGCTGAAGCTACAGAGCCTGGGCAGGGTAATATGGAGGGTCTGCTGTTGCCCATGCAGCAGACCCCCCCTCTCTTCGCAGCTGAAGGGTCCAAGGGAAAGACGGAGTCGATACAGCTTGGGTTCAGGTGCGCTGCAGGAGTTGCCGGTGTTGACTACAACGTCAAACCGCCTTAGGGACTCCGGCTCCGGATTTTCTGTCAGGGTTTACTCCCTTAGCCTTTCCCCTGAAGAGGTATGCCGCAAGGCAGCGGAGGTTTTTTGGAGTCAGAGTTTTCCTTCTCTGATGTACCCTGACTGGAAGATCGAACCAGCGACACTTAGCTCGCAGGCCGACGCTCAATCCACTGAGCTAAACCAGCCAGGGCCTATTTCCAGAGTAAAGTGTTGATAAAATATATAACACCACCTCCAAAGGTGGAGATTAAGTGCTCGCTTGCTCTCTCTCTCTCTCTCTCTCTCTCTCTCTCTCTCTCTCTCTCTCTCTCTCTCTCTCTCTCTCCCCTCCTCAGAACTTATGGAATTTTTATTTATTTAATAGTATAGGGGATGTTTAATATGTTCCACATATGATTAATGGAAGCCATGAACTCATGAATTTATTTATTCAATGTTTAAAATCATTTGGTTATTATTTTGGGATGGTTGGCTTGTTCCAAATTTGGTCAATGGAAGCTGCTTCAGGAGGGATCCTATATTTAAGGACTTGATTGCTTTCTGGCACAAGATCTTGCAAGTTCAAGTCCTACCTAACTCCCTCACACTTGGAATCAGCCATCTCTTTAGGTAAATCTGGTTCCTTTCAGAGAATTTAATAATCAAGATCTAGGCACTCCAGAGTTGTCATTGCTTCTAGACTTCAGTAAATTTGAATTGAATGTCCAATTCAAATTTAACATTAAAGAAGTGTTTTTCCTTAACTTCTTTGATTTCATATTTGTGTGTACTTTTCTTATACAAAATTTTGTTTTTGAAAATACTTATTTATTTTTTCCCAAAATATGCAATGGTTAAAAATTGTAACATTATAACTACAAACAATAAAATTAGTAAGTAATGTCTAAGTTTTCTTTGTAGTTCTTTTAGTCCTTAGAGTATATATATCTCACTAAAAATGCACAGACTAAGTACTACATTCAAATTTCATTAGAAATACTTTTTTCCTCTGGGTGATTGTGTTAGAAATTTGATATACAGTTATTGTTTATTTGTTTTCTTTCAATTTTAAAGATTTTTAAAAAATTAATCATGTGTTTTTTTAATCTATAAAATATTTTCATGATTCAAAGACTAAATTAAATTTAAAAGCATATTTAGATTTCTAAGTCTTACATCCTTCCCTTTCCCCTCCACTGCATTCCAAAATCACCCTATGGATAACAATTATTTTAGTTCAATTGATGACACTATCAGTGTTTTTTGTTTTTTGTTTTTTTGCAAAAATAAACATAATATATATACCTTGACTTTTTTTTTTATTTAGCCATATACCAGAACAATCTTTCTCATTCCTTTTTTAAATTTTATTTTTTCTTTTAGAGAGAGGGGGAGGGTAAGAGAGGGAGAGAAACATCAGTGTGAGAAACACTGATTGGCCGCCTTCCATACATGCCCCAACTGGGGATTGAACCTGCAACCCAGACGGGTGCCCTGACTGGGAATCAAATCAGTGACCTTTCAGTTTATGGAATGACACCCAATCAAATGAGCCACCTTGGCAGGGGCTCTCATTCTTTTTATAATTGTCTAATAATTAAAATGGCAGTATTGTAGATTATTAAATCAACTAGTCTCCAGAGTTGATGCCTAGAAGTTAGGATTGCTGAATCAAATGGCAAATACAAATGTAATTTTCCTGAATAAGATTTCACTTTATTTTTAAGTTTTCCAGAAAACTCTGATAATCAGCTAAATTTGATAACTAATAACCTACATATCAATAAACACAGTGTACTGTTTTAATCAAAGCAACAAGTTTTTACTGAGTTACTACTTTGAGCTGAGTGCTATGAGAGAATATAAACATTCACTCATAAAAGTGTATGTCATTTGAAATACTAGGGGTGGGGGAGAAAAATAGCAGAAAGTTGAGGTAGTTTGTGTGAGAGAAACTATTTTCTGGAGGGTTGCCAGAAGGAAAGAGCAAGAAAGGAAGGTGAAACACAAGAAAAGGGTTGAGTTACATACAGGATAATGAATGTTGGCATAGTTAATGAAGAGAATGCAAAAAGCAACTGGATTAGGGTGTGAAACCAGGCTGTCAAGAAGCCGAGTAGGGGAAAGTGAAATTGGATGCCATATTGTAGTGGCAATAATCCCAATAGCTGCTTTTCTCCAGGACTGGTCCCCCTTTTACCGAGAAAGAATTATGCCTCCATGTTCTGCCTTTCTTTAGCACTGTGTTCCTATAGCATTTGTCAATATTTTATAATAGCTGTCTAGTCTACCTACCTTTATACACAGTGAATTCCCCATCTTTGAACTGTCAGCACCTGGCATATAGCCTACCACATAGTAAGCACAAAATCAATGTGTGTTCAATTGAATTGAATATCTAAATAAAACTCTCCTGCAGATTGTAATCTGAAAAGCAAGCTAATTAAATACTTCTTTCCACAAAAATATTAAAATACGATTTGGGGGAGAACCATTGAAGTTTGACAGGCAAAAATTTATCGGCCCAATATCATTCAAAAGTGATGAAGTTTAATAAACAAGCAGCTTGTATTGTGGATTGCTTAGGGTTTATGGAAAGATAAGATTAAAAGCAAAGCTTTGAGAACCAAAGGTGCTGTGTTATTGCTTATTATTGTATGTAGCTGTACTTCCTCATGAGATAACCATCAAATTATGTCAGACTGTCTGTTTCTTGTGTACTGCCAAGGTTAACTGACAAGGGTTTCAAAAATAAAAATGGGTTCACAGTAGAATTGTAGAGCTGTAATCATTCACAATGTTTGTGTCACTTTCATGACTGATCTAAAAATATTTAAAGTTCCTTATGGATAGTCAGCTTTGTTGAAATTTTTAACTCTTGTGTTAACTGGGGAGAGCAAACTAAGTCTAAACATCTTCAGTATTTATATGTTTACAAACATAAGAAGTAATAAGGTATAATGAAAAGGATTAATCCAAATCTGCTAACATTAAGAAATAAAGGTTTTGTAAATAAAATTTAAGTGGAGTTTTCAAAGAGATTTTCTGGCAGGAAGAAGGGAAAAGAACACTCTATGGAGGAAATAATGCCTATTCAAGGGCACCAAACTATCCAAATAGAGAGGCGGGTGGTGGTGGTGGTGGTGGTGTGTGATTAGGTTTAAAGTCCCTAATGAGGCAGGATTTGATAGTAGGTGAGATTTTCAAGTATTAATTATCAGATGTAGGGGCTCTCTCTGATTCTATCCCTTCCAGGCCACCAGAGAGTTTGGACTGAGGCTGGCCCATAAGGTCAGCATCCTAGTCAGCTAGCTCATCTCAATATCATGCTTATTTTCATCCCATGTGACTAGAGTAACATTTTTAAAAATGTAGGTTTGAATGCTAGATGGTGCTTTGGCCTATGATCACTTAAATTCAATTAGATTAGAAAAATGGTTGATTTCCCTGGCTAGTTAGAGCATTGACCCCATATGCCAAGGTTGTGGGTTCCATCCCAGTCAGGGCACATATAAGAATCAACCACTGAATGCATAAATAAGTGGAATAACAAATCAATCTTTCTCTCTCTCTCTTCCTCCCTCTCTAAAATTAATAAATGTTTTAAAAGACTGATCCCCTAAAACTATAGTTTAGTGTATCATATTCCTCTGTATTAAGAGCCAAAATGTTAACTTTACTTAACTTTTCCATTTATTCCTATACATATTCCTGGCACAGATACTCTTTGGAAGGGGGTTTGAGTAGGATTTTATTTGTGCCCGACCAAAATACCTGAAGCATAACAAAATGTTAACAAATAATGTTTTTTTAAAAACGGTATGTATTTTCCTAGGCATTGGTTTTGGCCGTGTAATGTTACTGAAATGATCTCTTTACAGGCTTGTTTCCTCATTAGACTATTAGTTTCTTTTTTTGTTTGTTTGTTTGTTTGTTTGTTTTTAGAGAGAGGGGAAAGGAGAAAGAGAGGGAGAGAAATATCACTGTGTGGTTGCCTCTCACTCACTCCCCCAACTGGGGACCTGACATGAAACCTAGTCATGTGCCCTGACTGGGAATCGAACCAGCGACACTTGGCTCGCAGGCCGAGGCTCAATCCACTGAGCCACAGCAGCCAGGGCCTAGACTATTAGTTTCTTAAAGATAAGGAGTGTTTTGAGTCTACTTTATATTCCTGGGGTATAACACAGATCCAGGCACATAGTAAGCACCCACATGTTTGTTGAAACTATTTTTCTGGTACTTTCATTCTTGCAGAGTTAGGAACAAAGCTTCAGAGGCCTGCTGCTATTTTGAGATGCTGACTATCATGGAAATTTTCCCAGCCTGCTTTGTTGGGGCAGCCTGGCCACATGCACTCTAGTCAGTGTAAAAAGTGTAGCAAGTGTCTTTTGTAAAACCTTTCAGAATTGAGTGAGAGGCAATACAAGGTATACCAAATTGGGAGTGTTTTAATCTTGTCTCCATTACTGATCTATTAAAGCCACTTCATCTGTCAGGGGCCTTAAAGTTCCTTCTCAGTCTGTTAAAGGGTTTGTATTAAATCATCTCTAAATTATCTTCTAACATTAACATCCAAATTAAATTTATGTATTTTTGTGTTCCTGACACAATGCTGGACTTATAATAGGAGCTTAATTTTTATTAGTTGAATGAGATTGAAGTTGCCCCAAACTGACATTGTAGTCAATGTTAAGTTTAAAAATGAAATCCAAATGGTCTCAGAGAATGTTATTTCCCCCATTTTTTTATCCAGCTTTTATAAGGAACACTCACACAGTGAGAAAAATCACCGTAAGTCAACGTGTACTTTTAAAAATCAGGATGGATAGATTTTGCCTTTAATTTTGAGTAAAATATTATCTAAGAAAATGAGGTTTCAGGGGCAAGAATGTTTTAAATTACTTTTTCAGATTGTGTAGGTACCTCAAGAAATTTCAAAGCACACAATAACTTACTAGCAATATAGACAACAAAAAGCACTAGTTTTGCTTCTATAACAAAATGTATTCCCTCAAACTTATTGACAATCCTCCTTTTAGTTTACATATAGTTATTAAATGATTTTAAAAGTAATATAACTATCTTCACTTTTTAAAAATTCTGTAATTCATGCACTTTCTTAATTCAGGACTCTTTCTAACTATCAATAAGATTAGTGTGGTTTTATATGTTTATATGATTATACAAAAAAAAGTATTCAAAACTTTATATGAATATGTAATTAACTTAATATTAACTGATTTAATATTAATTAATTTAATGAGTGTTGCAATTAAACAGTTACCTTTCAAGAGCATTAATGAGTAGACGTAGAGCATCACTATGATTATGAGGAAGACAGACATTGTTTTTTGTTTTTTTGTTTTTTTGGGAAGTCTTTTAATGTGGACAGTTTATTCTTTTGCTTTGGAAAATAGTCTTATCATTTTTTTAATGTGTTTTATTGATTATAATATTACATTTGTGCCAATTTCCCTTCCCTCTGCTCCCCTCCACCCGGTGGCCCCCCTCCCTCCAGTTGTCCCCCCCTTTTAGATCATGTCCATTAGTTGTGCATACAGTTCTTCTCAACCTCTCTCTGTCTATTCCATTCCCTCCTACCATGATCCTTAATTCCTATATCATCTCCCTCCCTCTCCCCATTCCCCCTCCCTGTTGACCTCCCCCCAATATGTTCCCCGTACCTATAGTTCTTTTTCCACTCTCGTTGCCTGTTTAGTTTGCCTTTGTTTCAATTCCCTAGCTTCTGTTGTTTCTTGTGATGCAGTTTTCATTTTAGATTTCATTGTCTTGATCCTCCTTTTTCTAAACCAGTCCCTTTAACATCTCATATAACAGTGGTTTGGATCTAATGAACTCTTTCAGTTTTATTTTGTCCTGGAAACACTTTCTCTGTCCTTCTATTCTGAATGACAATTTCGCTGGATAGAGTATTCGTGGTTGTAGGTTTTGGATTTTCATTACTTTGAATATTTCTTGCCAGTCCCTTCTTGCCTGCAGGGTCTCCCTTGAGAAGTCAGCTGATAGTCTAATTGGGACCCCTTTGTACATAATTCTTTTCTTCTCTCTTGCTGCTTTTAAGATTCTCTCTTTATCTTTAATTTTTGACATTTTGATTATAATGTGTCTTGGAGTGGTTCTCCCTGGGTCCAGTTTTTTTGGAACTCTCTGTGCTTCCTGGACCTGTAAGTCTATTTCCTTCCCCAAGTCTGGGAAGTTCTCCTTTATTATATTTTCACTCAATTTTTCAAGTTCTAGTTCATCTTCCTCGCTCTCTGGCAAACCAATGATTCTTATGTTGGGCCTTTTATAGCTGTCCCAGAGGTTTCTGATCCTCTCATCATTGCTTCCCATTTCCTCTCGCTGCATTGGTTGACTGCTTGTTCCTTCTCCATATTCCAGTTTGTTGAAATGAACTCTGGATTTTTTTTCCTCACCATCTGTCTCGTATGTGGTTTTGTTCCTTTCGTTATGAGTGTTTTTCGCTTCTTTCTCATCTTTTTCCAGATCTTTTGCGAATTCTGTAAGCCACCTGATAACAATAGCCCAGAACTGAGCATCTGACAGGTTTCTTATCTGTTCATCTGTCAGGTTCTTTATCTGTTGCCTGGTGAGCTGTGCCACCGGGATCTCTATAGTTGTCTGCCTCATTTTGACAGATGCGTTTTGTTTTCTTGGGCCGGCTGTAGGGGGCAGTGCCTGTGTACTCGTAATGACCCAGCGACCGGCGCCGTTCGGCAGCCTTTCTTGCTGTGCCGTGGTGCTTTGTCGTCACAATCCAGCGACCGGTGCCTGTCTGCGACCTATTTCGCAGCCCTGTGGCGCTTTCTTTGGGGGCGGGGGTCCAAGATGGATTCACACAGTTATTCCGCTAGGAGACCGGGATCCGTCCTCCCGCCCCCCTGGGCCTCACTGTTCAAGGCGATGCGGTGGCTGCTTTCCCCAGCGTTGGGGTCGTGAGCTGCCGGGGGTTTGACTGCAGCTGGGGTTGTTCTCCCCGCCGCTGTCCCAGGTGCGACCGCAAACAGCACCGCCCCCTTTCGCTCGTCCTACCTGCCCAAAGGGCGCCGCTGGTTTATAACTTCATATGTTGGGCTTCCGTGTAGTTTTATTTTCTGGAATTTCTAGTTATCCTTTGTTTTGAAGTAGTTGTATTCCTCTCTAGTTGTAGAGGGAGACCTAGCGCGTCCGTCTAAGCCTCCATCTTGGCCGGAAGTTCAAGACAGACATATTTTTGACTGCTTACCGTGTGACAGGTACCTTGCATTAACTTGTTTGACTCTCTCACCAACTCTAAGATTGTATTATTATCTCCACTTTTAAAATGAGAAAACTAATGCTTAAAGAAGTTATTACTTCCCCTAGAGAAAATGATGGGATCCCACCTCAACTTGTCAAATATCAAAGCCTATCCATGTTCCTTAACATCATGTTATATTAACTTTGTTATATCAACTGCCACACATAATACTTTCACGAATTCATAAATTTGTCTGACTGTAAGTTCATTAAAACTAAACACTCTAGGCAGTCACTTAAGGGTAAAGGTCAATATTTTCCCAAGATCCTTGAGTTAGCAAAAAAAAGATTTAATTTGAATTTACCACTTCCACTTATATGTGTCAACCAAACTAGTTATTAAGAATTACGCTATCATCTCTGGGGAACATTACTAATGCTTAACATCACAGCTAATATCAACCACAAGAAAAACTGTGGTTTGGTACTTCCCTATGGTAGATGTTGATATCTAAAATTTGATGGTTAACAATGTATTGAGTTTATCTAAAACTTTACCAAAAAGATTCTCAAAAATTTTACTAAAAAAAAAAAAATTTTCAAAATACTTGTCAGTGAAGCTAATTAGAAGTACCTCAAAATTATACTGTTTAAAATCCTCACCTGATGGGGACTGACTGTGGGAGAGGAGAGAGGTGGGCAGGGCAAGGGAGAACAATGGGGGAAAGATGGTACAACTGTAATAGGATAACAGTAAAAAAATGGAAAAAATAAAATAAAATAAAATCCTCACCTGAAGATATTTTAATTGATTTGAGAGACTGAGAAAGAGAGGTAGAAACATTGATGTGAAAGAGAAACATTGATAAGTTGCCTCTCATATGCGCCCCAACCAGGGATGGAACCTGCAACCTAGGTATGTGCCCTGTCTGAGAATGGAACCTCCAACCTTTCTGATGTACAGGATGATGCTCCAACTACTGAGCCACCTGGGCCAGGGCTCAAAAAAAAAAAAAAACAGAACAAAACAAAACAAAAAAAACTATTATAATATACCTTCTTATGGCTAAAAAAATTAACTATTCCAAATTAGCTAAGCAATAGTTGTGTCCATATATTCAGTTATATTGCCTGATGATCAATCAGTATTTACTTATTTTTTACCAGAATCTCCAATTTCTGTCATGCAACTCCATTTCAAGAAATTTTTCCTTAAGAAATATGAGTCAAAGATGTTCAACTATGCATTTTTATAATAAAAAGTTTGTAACGTGCTTGAAAAATTGAAGGTCAATTAAATAAAATACAGTACAAAGAATGACATATTCATTGTCACTAATATGGGAAAAGGTCCATGATACATGGCTAAATGAAAAAGATAGTTATTAAATTCTATGTGTAAAATGATCTTTTGTTTTTTTAAAAACAAACCTATTCAAAATCACAATGAGATATCACCTCACACCTGTTAGTTATTATTAAAATGGCAAGTATTGACAAGGACGTAAAGAAAAGGGAAACCTTATGCACTGTTGGTGAGAATGTGGATTGGTGCGGTCACTGGGAAATAGTGTGGAGGTTCCTTAAATGTTAAAAATAGAACTACCATATGACACAGCAATTCCACTGCTGGGTACTTAACCAAAGAAAATGAAAATACTAACTCAAAGAGATATATGCACCCCCATATTCATTGCAGCATTATTCACAAAAGCCAAGGTATGGAATCAAACTTAGTGTCCATTGACAGATGAATGAAAAGAAAATGTGATTTATATATATATTAAATTCAGCCATAAAAAAGAAGGAAATCTTGTCATTTGTGACAACATGAATGGATCTTGAAGACATTATGCTAAGTGAAATAAGTCAGCCAAAGAAAGACAAATGCCTTATGACTTCACCTGTATGTGAAATCTATTAAACAACAACAAATGAGCTCATAGAAACAGATTGGTGACTGCCAGAGGCAGCGGTTAAGGGATGGGAAAATGGTCAAGGTACAAACTTGAGTTATAAAACAAATAAGTCATGAAAATGTAATGTACATCATGGTGACTATAGTTAATAATATTGTATTGCATATCTGAAAGTTGCTAAGAGTAAATCTTAATAGTTCTCTCCATAATAAAAAAGGTTTGTAACAAAATGAGGTAATGGATATTTAACTAGACTTACTGTGGTGATTATTTTGTAATATATACAAATATCAAATCATTATGTTGTACACCTGAAACTAATATAATATTATGTTAATTATACCACAATAAAAATAGTAAATAAAATAAACATGCATGTATTTATGAATGCATTCAAAGCAAAAGTCTAGAAAATATGTTTTGTACAAAAATGTTAGCAGATCTGAAAAATGGAATTACAAGTGACATTATTTTCTTCTTTATATTTTAAAATTTTTTCCCAATAATTTTTAAATGAGAAGAAATTAGCTTTATAATCAGAAAAAAAAAAAAAAAACTACTAAAAGTAACTCTGATGGGGCAGTTGGGGGACATTATTCTATGGTCCCTGAGAAATAATTGCAATGTCTATGGATGTAGCACATTTGAAAGAGATCTACTATGTTTGATACAGCCCCAGTTTTAAACTACAGTATGTCAATTAATCAGTTATAAGCATTTGTCAAGCCTCCACAATGTGAGAAACATGATATTTCACAATGTAGGATGATAGAAGAAATTGAATCTTCCCTAAAGGGCCTGTAACCAACTGGAGAATGAAAACATATTCAATTTTTACTATAAACTAGAAAGGAATGTAAAACTTGCTAACTTATGTTCATGAGCAGAAGGAAGTTTTAGTGACTTGTTGAACCAGTTTCATGTTTGTGCATAAGATGAATTTGATGTACATCTCCAATACTTTTTCATCATCTAAAACTTCTAATTTTAAAGGCATTAGTATCTTAGGATCTGGTGGACTGTACTGTACCATAGTTAAATTTGTAAATGTATTATTTTTTTCTCCTACAACAATGGAGAAAAGCTCCACTAAATATAATTAACATTATAACGATATAACTAACATTTTATTTAAATAACCTATACTTCTTGCATCTACATTTTCTCAGTGTCCAGAGCTTACATTTGAAGGGTTGTGCTTTGTAATATATTACCAAAGTATTCACAAAGTATATTCTTTCCTTTTAAATATCTAAATAAAATGTGATACTCTCTCCACAGTTTAAAATAATGAGGATCCACTATTAGACAAAGATTTGTTCCAGACTACTGAAGAGTATAGATCTCTTTGCTCATTCATTGATTAGATCCATGCTCTTTTCTCAGTTCTGTGTCTGCTTTTTATTGTTACAGCTTTCTTTTTTAATTTTTAAATCCTCACCTGAGGATATATTTTTACTGATTTTAGAGAGATTGAAAGGAAGAGAGAGAAACATTGATGTGAGAGAAAAATATTGATTGGCTCCCCTCTGCATGCACCTAGCCAGGGATAGAACAAGCAACCTAGATATGTGCTTGCACTGGGAATCAACCCGCCCCCCTTTGGTGTAAGGGACTATTCCCCAGCCAATTGAGATACCTAGCCAGAGCTTGTTGTTATAGTTTTTAAACCACATAATCTTTTGCTTTTCAGGTGCCATATATTACTTGCTGCCAAGAATGTGACTTTAGGAGCATCCCTCATCTAATTCCTTTTGTAATTTGCTGCAGACAATGAATGAGAACCAGGACAGGAAAGGTAAAAACTCCCTTATGTAAAGTAGATAGGCTCATGGACTTTAAGACATTTACATTAGCTATTCTGAGACCTTTTTGGTCTTCCAGATTCTCAATGCTGCCATAGCTTGCTTAGCATTTCATAATCTCCAGATTTCTGAGATGTTTTGTATTTCAAAATACTCTGAATTGATTAAATTCAATACAATTGATACAATTAAATTGATTTTAGAAATCTCCATATGTTAACTTTGAAGGTAGGCATAACTTCAGAAGAGAAGGGTAAAGAAGATACATTGAATAAGTGATAAGAGGTAAAGCAAAATAGAAAAAGAAAGAGATACGAAAGGAAAAGGGGAGGAAAGTGAAAAGGAAGGAAGAGGAGAATGTAAGAAGGAGAGAAGAGTAGGTAAAGATATTAGGAACAAAGAGAGAGGGAAGGAGAAATGGAAATATAGAGGGGAAAAAGGGATGCAGTAAAGGGGATGAGAAAAGGGGATTAAAGAAAATTAATGCTTCAGTGGGGAAAGGAGAAACTGAGATGTGGAGAGAAAGAAAGAAACAGACAGAAAAAAAAAGAAATATAGGGAGAAGGAGACAGAGAAACAGGTGCATAGAGACAGTAATAGAGAGATAAAAGGAGAGAAAAGGAATAAGGAAGAGATATACCACATGACGGCTTTTTAATTCCCAAGAATCAAGGTATTGCTCTTTAGTATTTTTATGAGGTTTATCCTTTCAGTATATCTTGTTTTTACTTAAGCTACTTTGATTAAAGTTCAGCTCCTTGCAAATAAACAGTCTCTACAATATATTTCCCAATGATCACTTAGTGACCATCTTCTAAGTACTAGAAATTAGACTCAATGCATGGCTACATATTGCAATATCCTCACTTTATCAATTAAGATAATGAGCTTAAAATTTCAGTAGATGCAGTATGGCCTAGAATATTCAGGTCTGAATATATCTCAGAAAAATAAAATAATAGTGTTTTTGTTGTCACTATGTAACAAATTATCCTAAAATTTAGCAGCTTAAAACCATAATTAGCATTTATTATCTCACATTGTCTGTGGGTCAGAAATTTGGCAGCAGCACAGCTGGATAATTCTAGCTCTAGATCTCTCATGAGTGTGCATTCAAAACATTCATCAAAGAGGGCTTCGCTTAGGCTAAAGGATCCCCTTCCAGGAGGACTTTCTCACATGGAAAATTTCTCAAGTATTCTCACAACATGGCAATTGGCTTCTCCCAGAGTGCGTGATTGCTAAGAGAGCAAGACAGAAACGTGAATGCTTTTATGACCTAAGCTATAAAGTTATGCTTTGTCATTTCCTCACTAGCCTACTGTTTACACAAGTCAGCCATTTTCAGCATAGGAATGACCTGCACAGGGGTGTGAACACCAGGAGGTAAGAATCACTGGGGGTCCCCTAGGAGGCCTGCTCTCTATCACACTTAGTGAATCAATCTGATACTGTTAATTAAAGGTTAAATTTAAGCCTCTGAGAAACAAACAATTTAAATGTAAGATGACTTTTGAGAACTTAAGTGTTTTCTTTCCAAGTTTTAAAGAGGAGAATAAGCTATATTGGAGGTTATGTTAGTAGTATTTACTATCTTAACAGGAGAATCATCATCTAAATTAAGAATGTGACTATGAATATGGCATAGCTTTTTCTGGCTGTGACATTGACCATCTTAGAACTTAGGTAGTCTCTACCCACCCCTCTCAATGAGGTATAATTTACCTATAGTAATACTCTTTTTCATGTACACTTCTATGAGTTTTGACAAATTTATTCCATTGTTTAACCATCACCATAATCGAGATATAGAACAATTTCAAAAAATTAGTACTACTCTTTTTTTCTTTCCTTTTCTTTTCTTACCCAGACAACAGAAAACATTTGTTTTCAGAATTTAGTTTACATACCAGAAATCTTTACAATAAACTACATGATGTTAACATTCATCTCTAGAAATGAGATAAACAGGGTTGAACTGTGATTGAGTATTGGAGATAAGGGGAGCCAGAGAGTGCCACAATAAAGACACCAGAATGGCTATAAAGTGTAAGGCTAGTGCTCTAGAACTTACAGATTCACTTCTTTATGGCACCTTTGTCCTTTTCCCCAGAATCTAACCTCTACATTTTTTCCAGAATGATCTTTCTTTCTGACCCAATTTCTTTTTTTTCTTTTTTTTTTAATGTTTTTTATTGATTATATTGTTACAACAGTTCCAATTTTCTCCCCCTTGTTCCCCTCTACCCAGCACCCCCCTCCCCCAGCAATCCCCCCCAAGTCCATACCCCTGGTTCGTAAAAATTAACTATCCCCCCCCCCTCAAATATTAGGACCCTTTGTAATCTTGTAAAGGACAATGGGCGAAGGTCTCAAGCTCCTCTAGCTGCTTCAAGCTGGACATGGTCGTCGTCCTACCTACCCTTGGGTCCAGAAAACCCTAATAAGAGTTGGGGTGTGGAGGGGAGGGTGGCCTTCCCACATGGGGAAGGATCGTGCAGACTCCAGGTCAGTTGGCTGTCTCCGGTCAATGGCGTGCTTGGTTTAACAGGCTGGTGTCCTTCTTGTGTTTCAGTCATTCCTCCCCGAGTTTGTTCCTCCTGGATTGTCTCCTTAACAGGAGTGAGCTGAGAACACTGTTCCTACTCCGCGGCCATCTTGGTCCCCCTCTTTCTGACCCGATTTCTAATGATACTACTGCCCTGATAACAGTCCTTCAATGGCTCTCCATTATCTGAAGCAAGGTAGGACTGCCAGTGGCCACAGGGGCCGCGTAGGTGGCCTAAGTAACAGATGAATAAAGCAGATCAGACGGGAACTACAGCAGAGTGGTAACAGCAAAGTCTGTCAAATTTGGGAAAATGTGGTCAGAACTCCCAATTCTTCAGGAGAGGCTAGAAATCCAGATTTGCATATAAAATGTCTCAATTTCTAGATGTTGACAACTAATGCAATTTTTAAAAATCACAGCATGAGCCAACCTACTTCTGTAGCTTGTGGGCAATCAGTCAACTCTGACCTGATTAACAGGACAAAATCCAACTCCTTAGCATGACATAAAAGGCTCCTCATGATCTATTTCCTGCCTATCTTTTCACCCCTGTCTCTCACCAGTTCTGCCTCCCCCGTAAGCATGTGTACTTCATCAACTGTGAATTACTTTCAATTCAAGGAGGAGCGCAGTTGTACTTGCTCTGTTATGTTTCTGCCTCTGTTCCTCTGAGGGTTGTCCTTTCTATTCACAGGGCATCACTCCCAAACACCTCATCCAATTCCTCTTTGATTAATTACCTCACTTAAGTGACATCTCCTCCCAGAGGCCATTCCTGTCCCCAGCCCTTCCCTCCTTTGTCACCTAGTATAGATGTCTTTACAGTGGGTTCTCAAAGCATTAATTAAATCCCAGTCATTACTTGAAATAAAAACTAAGGGAAGAAGCAAATATATGTGTACAACTAAGTTCCATTTACTGTTTGCTAGGCCTATGTATTTCGTGTCAGTAGGCAACTGTATAAATAGATATGGAACTTAGATGCACTACCTAGCCTTGAGGTGGAGATCTGAGAAAATCTTTGTAAAGGGAAAAGAAAATAGGGCTACAGATGAAATCCTGTGAAATAAGATGTAGGCAGAGAAAAAGGAATGTATGAGAGGAATTTTTAAAGTAGAAAATTCATAAGAAAACCAGCAGAAAGTGGTGTTCATGGAGGGTGAGTGGAAATTTTCAAGCAGGAAGAAGTCTTCATCTTGACAAATACTGCAATATGTCCACTGCATTTAGCAATAACATCAGTGGTTATCCTGATAAGACCAGTTTTTAAGGAAAGGTGGCTGTGAAACCAAACTAGAGTGAATTAAAGAATGAGTGAAAATTGAGTAAGTGGAAACAATAGATAAAGATTATCCAATCATTTTTTTTTTGTGGATTGAAAGAGAAACACTAGAATTGTATATGGGGTTAAGAGAGATATTTTTGGAAGAGCTATTTATTGGTTTACTTTTAGTATTTCTCAACAGGAGAAGCACTGGCATTTTGAGAAGCATAATTCATTGCTGTGTGGAGAATTCCCTTACATTACAAGTTATTTAGCATCCTTGCTACCTCCCTCTCCAATAAATCACAGTAGTGCTCCCCAGTCATTTTGATAACCAGAAATACCCTCATCCTCATTTTCATATGCTTCTGGGCATGAAGAACTACAAACCACAATAGGACCTTTTTCTCTCTCAACATTTTGTTTTGAAAAATTTTAAACAAAAAGTCAAAAAAAGTAATATCTTACCCATCTGCTTTACCTACTTAAGTATGTGTGTTTGTATATATTTATTTTTTCTTTTGCTGACCATTTGAAACAAAGTTGTCAAAATCATGAAATTTTATACATGGATCTCCCTAAATTAAGGACAGATTCTATAATCACAACATTATTACCACATCTTAGAACATGAATAACAAAAAATTCCTTAATACCAATCTAAAACCCAATCCATATTCCATCTTTCCTAATTATCAATTATAATCGTATGAATCCTCTCATATGAGGTACATAGAGTAGTCAAATTCATAAACAGAAAGTAGAATGATGGTTTCCAGGAACTGGGGGATGCAGGGGTGCAGTTATTGTTTAGTGGGTACAGAGTTTCAGTTTTTCAAGATGAAAAAAGTTCTGCAGATGGATGGTGGTGTTGGCTCCCCAGCAATGTGAATGTAGTGAATGCCACAAACTGTACACTTAAAATGGTTAAAATGGTAACTTTTATGTTACATGCATTTGAACATAGTTTTTAAATATTTTTAATTAAAAACTTTAAATGTAATTTTTTTAATGGAGCTTATCCTGAGTGGGTCTGAGTAAAAACTCATAAAAAGGGGTTGGGCGCTACCTGGAGGGACATTCTCCTGCAGAGCTGGGCACTGTTGTGAACTGTCTTCATCAAGGGGGCTCCATGATGAGGAGCCTCCAGGAGCTGAGAGCCAGCAAGAAAATGGGGACCTCAGTTCTACAGCTACAGAGAATTCAGTGTTGCCAACAATCAGTGAACTTGAAAAGGAACCCTGAGCCTCAGTTGAGGATGTGGCTGGCAACATCTTAATTTCAGCCTTAAAAAACCCTAAGCAGAGGATACAGCTACAATGTGCCTGACGCACAGAAACCCCTGACTTAAAAATTTGTGGTGGTTAAGCTACCAAATTTGTTCTAATTTTTTGCACAGCAGAAAACTAATACAAGTAGGCAATGTTAGTCTCTTATTTGCAACCTAAAATCTTGACTGCTTCATGTATCAACTCTTGGCCAGGGAACCTTGATAGATAATCCCAAAACTCTGTGCCATGAAATACATAATTCCCCCTCCCTTCCAAGAAATCATGTGTATTACTATTAATAAAAGAAGGAAGGCATGCCAGCTAGCTAAAATTTAAAAAATTTTAAAAACAGATATATGTATGTGTGTATATGTATGTTTAACTTAAAATTTAACTGATTATCTACATAATATTTTTATATAATTTTCTCCTAGTTTTTTAGTCTCAGTTTTTAACCACAAGTCTTAGTGGTGTTCCAAGTCTTCATTTATTTGTTGTCTTTAAGTTAATGAGGCTGGGGTAGAAATAATTTTTTTCTGTAAGTTACAAAGAACTGTGAGGTCATGTAGTCAAGCCAGATCATTTCAATGAAGTACAAATGGAGACAATCCAGTAGGATGTGCCTAATGCTCCTAGAAGCAATCAGAATGGACAACTGAGAAGAGGAAGAAAGTAGGATTACACACAGTCCTGATATCAGCCCATTACTTTCCCTCTGCAATTCCCACTGCCATTCAAACTAGTCTTCCCAATAGAAGGAAAAAGCATTTCCCATTCTGGTCTAAATATATAAGAGTTTTGGTGGCCTGTCATTACACTGCTGACTTTACAGGCTTTGAGAATTTTTTAAAAAAATAAAATAGACCTTGCCCTAACCAGTGTGTCTCAGTTGGTTGGGTGTTGTCCTGGAAAGCAAAAGGTCACCTGTTTGATTCCTGGTCAGGGCACTTGCCTGGGGTACATTTCAGTCCCAGGTTGGGGTACATACGAGAGGCAATGGATCAATGTTTCTCTCTCGCATCGATGTTTCTCTCCATCTATTTCTCTCTCTCTCTCTAAAAATATAAAATAAAATCTTTAAAAATTAAAAAATAATAAAATGAGATAGGTCATATTTTAAGCCTCATTATCTAAGATTTAAATTCTTAGTTTATGCCAATGATTGATTAAATCTGCTAAGAGCAAAAATGAATCACAGGATAAATGCTTGGAAAGGAAAGTTTTAAAGATAAATTAGGTTTTATTCACATTTTATCTGCAGCTATATGAGCTAACCTGCATAGTCCTGTGCACTCCTTTACAAAATCCTTCAATCAGCCCCATCACTTTTATGATAAGTATGCTCCTTTGTATACAAGATCGTCAATGATAAGGTTACTCTTTATTTCCCCAGGTTTGTATCGTTATATTTTCCTGATGTTTTGTGCTCTGATAGTATTTAACTGTTCTCTCTTTCTGCCTTCAGACATATAAAATTTCCACACACACCCCCATACACACACATAAAGTCATGTTTGCATCTAGCCAATTCCTGCTCTTCATTGAGCATGAGTTCATGTATCATTACCTTCTTAAAGATTTCCTTAACAGACTACACTTATCTGCCCTTTCTCTCAGCCTCTCCCCCAAAATACACTCTTCTGTGTTACACCAGTATACACCGCTTTATCTGTATCCATTCATACATACATTGCTTATAAAAGAAATGAGCACTTAGTAAATTTAGTATAAGTATTAATTCTTTTCATTATATTAAAATTATGTATTTCAGTATCACTTTCCCCCAGTAAAGTATAAACACAATGTTTTATTCATTTTTTAACTTAGTTCTTGGATTATAGTAGGTGATCAAGGAATGTTCATTGAAATGCAACATGGTAAAGAACTATTATTTATTGAGCCTGTGTCAGGCAGGATTTCTAAAACAATCCTTCAAAGACATCCCTGCTTTAATCCCTGGAACCTGTATATATGATATTGGTTGTATTATTAGGCTCTGTTATATGATCAATTAACCTGAAAATAGGGAGATTATCTAATTTCAGCAACTCTTGAAAGCAGACACCTGCCTCAGGTTGATGGCAGAAGGGAAAGTCAGACGGAGGAGGCAAAGCATGAGAAGGATTTGACACCTGGCTGGCTTTGAAGGTGGAGGTGGCCATGTATACAAAACAGAGAGGGCACCAAGAATGACTCACAGTTTACCACTGACAAGGAAATGGGGACCTCAGTCCTGCAACTGCAACTTAAATAAGCTCCAAAGAGCCTCCAGATGAGAGCCCAACCCTGCTGACAACTTGCTTTTGGCCCTGTGATACCCTGAGCGTAGAACCAGCTGAGTCCAACTAAACTTCTGTTCTACAGAACTGTGAGGTAACATATGGTAATTGTTATAAGGTGTTATGTGTGTAGTTATTTCTTACAGCACCAATAGAAAATGAACTACATGTCAACTGCATTGCAAGGCTCTTTACATATGTATTGGGAATGAATTTCACTAACCCAAGTTTCCTAATTTTCTATAAAGTACTTAATTTCAACCTTCACACCTGGCTAGTAGGGACCTCTGTATCAGTCATTCTTGGAGGTCTTTCACCTCCATCAGGGATGTGACAAGTTTCTGAGATCATACTACATAGTGCTACCATGGTCATCAGCCATGTTTACACACTAGTTAATGATGGAACATTTATCCTAGCCTAGATGATCTCTTCAAGTGTATTCCTGACATTCAAGTCCCAGCTATGGACAGATTTACTGTGCAACTTCAGGGCCTCTCATTTGAAAGAGTCCCTTCCAAGGCCTTATACTTAATCAAGTACAAAGGTACCTCCGTACTTGTTGTTAATTCGTTCTGGGACTTGTGCCGAGTGCCGAATCTGAGGAGTACCAAACAATGAAGCATATTCTCTTGTGGGGCAGCAATGTAACTCATACAAGTTCTAGAAAGTGTAATGAGTCCTGGGCAAGTGCTGAGTGCTGAAACATTTTTTTCTTGTCAAAATGCAGTAAGTACAGGGTTTGACAAGTTCTGAAGTCAATGAGTTCTGAGGTATGACTGTATTTGCAACTTATATTCTTTTTCTTAAAGAGGATTCCCCAAACTTTATAAATGTCAGGCACCACAAAACCTGGATACCCCCTCAGCTCAGAACTTTACTGATTAACTCATTAATTCCCCTTCCCTCCCCTGCCTCCCCTTAACTGACAGTACCTTTAGACATTGTCTTTTACTTTCTCTCTTGCCATAATTTTTTTCATGACACTTAAAATATCTGGCTTTACTTATTCATTTAAAATGTATTCATTTCACCCTGGCTAGTGTGGCTCAGTTAGTTGGGCATTGTCCCACAATGTGAAAGGTCGCCCATTTGATTCCCAGTCAAGGTGCACGCCTGAATTACGGGTTCAGTACCTGGTTAGGGCACGTAAAAAGGCAACCAATTTTTTTTTCTCTCTCACATTGATGTTTCTCACCCTCTTTTTCTCCTTCCCTTCCCCTCTCTCTAAAAATCAAAAATAATAATTTTTTTTAAAAAAGGTGTTCATTTCTTGTCCCTTCCTACTAGAAGGTAAGCTTGTGGTAGGTAGGTACTTTATTTGTTTTAATCATTCCTGTATCCCCAGAACCTAGAATAATGATTGACAAATAATAGGTGTCAATCAATATGTATTGACTAATTGATCTCATGTCTACCAAACTGCTACCACCTGCCAGCAAACAGCAAACATAGTCCATTTGAACTGCTATAACAAAATACCATAAACTGGGTGGTTTATAAACAACAAACAGTTATTTCTCCCAGCTCTGGAGGCTTGTAAGCCTTAAGATCAAAGCAACAGCAGATTTGATGTCTGGTGAGAGCTCGCTTCCTGGTTCGTAGATGGTAGTCTTTTCACTGTATCTTCATGTGGTGGAAGGAGCTGGGGAGCTCTCTGGGACCTCTTTTGTAAGGGCACTAAATATGACCTAACTACCTCTCAAAGGCCCTCCTACTAATGCCACCACCTTGGGGATTAGGATTTCAACATATGAGTTTTAGGGTGAGGTAGGGCATAAACAGTCAGGCTACAGATTGTGTCACAGCTGTTTGGCTAGTAGGAGTCCCTAGTGGAAGTCCCAGGCCTAGGTTTCAGCATCTCTAATGCAGCATTCAGACATTTACTCTGAGATCCTGTCACATTCTAAGGATACTTCCAGGGATCAGGGAGCAAATCCCCACTGCTCTAGAGATCCACCAACTTCTTTCTCATTCATTTATTCTCAGTGAAATCCTTTCCCATGGCAGTACCCAAGGATGGCTTGAGAGAACCTCCCTGGTTAGTCCTTTCTCCACCTTAAATAAAAATATTAGATATTATGAATTAACATTTTTTAAAGTGAGAATAAAAACAAATTTAGAAATGTTCCTGTTTGCATTGAGTTATAGTACTATATAAATATAGCTACAATAAATTCCTAGCCACCTGGTACACTACATCCAACCAGATTACTAGCCCTAAACTCTTTAAACAGAAATTTGGGGGTGACCATTTCCAGCTAAGAGGAAACATGTTTTGTTTTGAAAGCAACTTCTGCTTTCTTCCCTGCCACAAACATCCCCTGGGGCAAGGAAGCAGATTTGCTATCAGTTTAAATGAGGGAAGGAAAAGAGGCAAATACAAGAAAACAAACAAGATCTTGATTGTTTTCTTTCTCACATACATTATTCATTTAATCTTAAAACAGCCACATGAAGCTGATATTATTCGCACCTTCCAAAACCGAACATAGTCATTACCAGTGATGCTGTGTCTGCTATCAATGCACATCTTTATTCTCACTAGTATCCCACTGTTCAGTTTTGTACTATGGTCTCTGGAGGAATTTAGAAGCTTTTCCTATGAATTGAGTTGAAGGACATGTGAATGAATCCCTGAAATGAATGCTAGAGTTCCAAGATGGAGTTCATGTACCTAAACTCTCCCTCTAGATGTTGGAGCAGTTTTTAGTTATTTTTGTAATTTCAGTGCTATGGAGGATGACTCTTAATTGTCAAGTTGCCTTCCTCTTTTCTCCCAGAGCTCATAGATAGTTTCATATAAATTGGCCATCCAATAGCCTGCCTTGATAACCCAAGGTGAGTGTGTCACAAGGACCTTTCCTGTAACCTCCACTACATTAATTTTTTTTACTTAAAAAAAAAAAAAATCGAGCTCTACCTGGGACGCGGAGACAAACAAACACAGGAGCCTGTCAGAATGAAGAGAGAGAAGTATGGCTCAAAAGGGGGAACAGATCAAGGTTCCAGTGGGAGAACTAAGTGATGAGGAGATAGCCAACCTAACAGATGAGGAGATAGACAACCTAACAGATGCAGAATTCAAAACACTGGTGATAAAGATGCTCACAGGCTTGACGGATATACTTGGGTATGGCAGATGCATAAGGGAAGAAGTGAAGGCTATGCTAAGTGAAATGAAAGAAAATCCACACAAAACCAATGGTGAAGGGAAGGGAACCAGGGTTCAAATCAATGATTTGGAACATAAGGAAGAAAAAAAAAAAAAAAGTCAACCAGTGCAGAATGAGGAAGCAAGAATTGAAAAAAAAGAGAAAAACTTCCCAAATTTTGCGAAGGAGATGGACATACAGGTTCGGGAAGCACGGAGGGTCCCGGGCAAGCTGGACCCAGAAGGGACCACACCAGGATGCATCATGATTGAGATGCCAAAGGTGAAAGATAAAGAGAGAGTCCTGGGGACAGCAAGAGAGAGGTGGAGAGTTGTGCCTAGACCTCCCCACCACCCCATGATAGGTGAAAATCCGCAAAGTAGGAGCCTACATTTATTTTAGTATTCATATATATATATTAAGGCTTTATAAACCCTTCCCACACACTTATAAACCATTCCCAGTCCCTTATTAACCTTCCCCACACTTTTATAAACACTACTTATGTTCTTAAACATATTCTACACTCTTAAACCTACGTAACTTTAACAATATATGTATACAGTACCGCAAAATCCCATGATGTAGCAAAAAATCAGCGATAAATAATTAAATATAATATTTTTTAAAATCCCATGATACAGTGAGGGCACAATAAGTGAACCACGATAGAGAGAGACTACTGTAAATCTATTTAAAATAAAACTTTGTTTTTAAAATGTTAATATTTGTTACTAATAGTATTTGTTAATTAATACTATTTGTGCTTCTTGGATCAAGCAAAAATGACAAAGTTTGGGAAATACTAAATTAAGCAATTCATATGGTCATGTGATGTTCTGACACTGACGATACAGGTTGCAGTTCATGTGCATTAGAGTTAGAGGCAAATTATCATCTTTAGTCCTATGCCTGTACTTTGGATTGTTGCCAGACACTCTTATGATTTCCTATTTGGGGGGACCAGAGGAGCTTCACGATTATATTAGCCACAAGTAATTGTGCTAGGGTTAGGTTCTTAGGATGAAGCCAGATGGGCAATGAATATACCCTGAATAGTTAAAAACAAGCTGACTTTCAGAGTAGGGGAAGGAAATATTGGGTATGGGGAGTGAGGACGACTTCATAACCCAGAGGTAGGGCAAAGGGTTAGATGCTAGGACCCAGAAATCAGGATTGGACTAAAAGTGGAGTCTGAAGAAATTGAGGGTGGTTCAGTGTTGGTTCAAGTCAACAGCCTGGATGGGACTCCTTTATAATGCTAGCAAATTTAAAACTTTTCTTCAGGTTTCTAAAAACAACATTGGAAAGAAATTATTATACAATGAAAGAGAGCCTAGCCCACATATAGAGTATGGGAGATAAGACCAAACTGCCTTGCCCTCGCCAGGTGGCACAGTTGGATGGAGCACGGTCTCACATGCTAAAAGGTTGCGGGTTCAATTCTCTATCAGGGAACATAACTAGGTTGCAGGTTCGATCCCCCGTCAGGGAACATACAGGAGACAACCATTTCTCTCTCTCCCTTCCTCTCTCTCTAAATGTAAATTAGAATCTCAGGTTTGGACTACAGATGAAGAGAAAAATATATGACTTAAAAAGTACTTATAAATATTTCATGTACCTTTTTGTATCAAACTACATTTCCAATTGTTAATAAAAGCAAATGGGAAAAAAATGATTCACTGAACAGAAAAATTGGTTTATAGAAACTTTTAATATATTATGTAATCATACACCTTCATTATTATTTTATAAAGAATGTGACGGTCTGCAAAGCAGTGAGCTATCAATTCAACAAGTGAAGAAACAACTTAGATCCCAAGAGTTCATAAGTACTTTCTTTATAATAGAAACTAACTTCTTTTTACATGTAAAAAGATATTTTTACCAAATAGCAACTAACTAATCTTTTATGGAACAAGAGACTAAGTCCGAAATTTTAATTTTTTTCTTGGGTTGACTTTCAAATTTTCCTTTTTTTGTCTGTGTTCACATATTGCAACATAATCAAATGGTATATTTTCAAGTTTAGGTTCAATAATAAATGAATAAATAAACCTCCACATTACTTAACTTGGTACTAAGCCAAGGCCATACACACACAATCTTTCGTATTGCATTCTCTAGTCATTTTGCTAACAATAAATTTGACTGTGTAGCATCATAAAATGCTGGACTATTTAGGTGATGGTACATCATAGAGAGCGCGCACACAGAAAAAAAAGGCCAAGCTTTCTGTGTATTTAAAATATATATATATAGCCCTGACTGGTTTGGCTCAGTGGATCGGGTGTTATCCCACCATACAAAAGGTGGATGGTTCAATTCAGGTCAGTGCACGTGCCTGGGTTGCAGGCCAAGTCCCCAGTTGGGGGTGTGTGAGAAGCAATCTGTACATCAATGTTTCTCTCCCTTTCTTCCTCCCTTCCCACTCTCTAAAAAGAATTGATTAAAATAAAAACAACTTAATCATGTATATATAACACATAGATACAGATAACAGTGTGGTGACAGCCAGAGGAAAAATGGGTGGAGGGTAGGTGGAGGAGGGCAAAAGGGGGAAAAAATGGGAATGGAATGAGACTTTGCGTGGTGCACTATACAGTGTGCAGATATTTTGTTGATTTGTACACTTGAAATCTGTATACAGCCCTATGAGCCAATGTCACCCCAATAAATTCAACTAAAAAATTCTTCAAATTGAACATAATTAACAAATTAATGGGGATATCTGTAATGCAATTAAGCTTTGAAAAAGATATGTCCCTCTAAATGCTCTGAAAAATAGTGGATGAAAATGGTGAAGTGTTCAGAACAATACCAATTGGTAGAGACTGTAAATAGCTCAAAAGACATTAGCATTTGGGGTCGGGGTGTTGGGGAGAGGAGATGAAGGGATTCGGTACAAATTGGCAGTTATAAAATAGTCCCTCAAATATAAAGCATAGCATAGGAAATACAGTCAATAATACTGTAATAACTATGTATGGTGCCAGGTGGGTACTCATGGAAATGGAGTTCTTCATATAGAAATGTCTAACCACTATGCTGCGCACCTGAAACTAATATTGAACGTCAACTGTATAGAAAATGTTTTTTAATTTAAAGATGTATTACAAAGCATGTGTGTTATATCATATAAAGTTAAAAAGCCTTTTGTACGATGATAAATTCTTTTTTTGAACAAGTGATCAGAAAAGACGGTTTAAATATGTCAGTAACGTGATCGTATTAATAGCGCCTAAAACAATGTCTGGCTCATGGTAAGTATTAAATAAATACTGGTCGAATTAATTGTGTAATACTAACATTTCTTTTGAACTCTAGAAGCAGTTGGGTCTTAACCTATCCTTAGAAAGCAATGGAGCAGGAAGAGAAATCCCTTAAAAGGTCAGGACTAGTAACAGGGCTGGGCTAAGCTCATGCGTAGTACCAGACAGGCTTAAAGCATTGAAGAAGAAAAGAGGACCCAAAATTCGCGTAAGGAAAAAAGAGTAACAGAAAACCAAAAGTAAAAGGAAAGACGTTTCTGTAGTGGACGCTGGCATTTACCCCAGGTCAACACGTCGCCAGGCGGTCACCTCACCGGAGATCTGGCTACCACCAAAGCCCTTGGCTACAAGACCCTGCTTTTAAAAGGTTCTTATTAATACTGACATTCCCAAGTTCATCCGAATTCCTTAGAAAGAGAAATGATAAGCGCTTAATTCACAGCCTATCCTCCATTCCATTCAAATAACGCAGCCAATAGGAAAATCCGCCCTGAGCAAACGACTCGGCAGGGCTGCCCTACAGAGCCGCCGTACAGCCCGACAGTTGGCCTCCGGAACCTCTGGAACCCTCAGCCTGGCACTACAACTTTCCTTCCCTGTCTCCGCCCTTCCAGGTTGGTTCCAGCCCCGGCAACCCAGGCGGCCTGGACCACACCCGCTTCCCTCCGGTGGCCAGTCCGCCCCCGCCGCAGTTCGCGGGAGCTTTCTTCCTGGAGCGGGCGCGGACTTAGGGCGCATGCGCAGCACCGAAGGGCGCCTCCCTGCCCGGATCTCGCGAAGTTACGTTAGATTGGTCGCCGGTGACGGGTGGCCGGCCGGGGGCGGGAGGGCTTCTGTGGTAGAAAGGGAGGTCCGCTCGGCCCGGCGCGCCGCCCCAGTGCTCTGTGGGATACTGGAAGTCTCGAGCGTCTCCTCCCGGTTCCCAGCCCTCCTCTGGCCCGCACTCATAGAAACAGGCACACCCCCCCAGTGCCTCCCCTCTCTTCCCTCTCCGCCTTCCCCTTCCCCCCTCGCGATAAGAAGACCCGGCGGCAGGAGAGGGGATGAAGATGGCGGACGCGAAGCAGAAGCGGAACGAGCAGCTGAAGCGCTGGATCGGCTCCGAGACCGACCTCGAGCCTCCCGTGGTGAAGCGCCAGAAGACGAAGGTGAAGTTCGACGATGGCGCCGTCTTCCTGGCTGCTTGTTCCAGCGGCGACACGGACGAGGTCCTCAAGCTGCTGCATCGCGGCGCCGACATCAATTACGCCAATGTGGACGGACTCACTGCCCTTCACCAGGTCTGTGCGCCCAGCCGCCTGCTCTCTGACCCTGCAAGTCCTCATCGGCTTCCCGCCGGGGCCTCCCCTCCGCCTCTGGGCCTCCTGAGGCTGGGGGCGGCTTCCCGCGATGGAGGGAGGCAGGGAAAGAGGTGGTGGAGGGAGGGCACTGGGTTTGGGGCCCCCTTCAGATCAGCTGGTGGTGGAGTTGGGGACTGGCCGATTTCCGGGGCACAGGGGAAAAGGGACTGTGGTCGGCTTGGGGCCCCAGGGCCAGATGTGGACATGTGTGTGTGATTTGGGGTCGAGACCGGGGAGATGTAGTGTGGTTGTGTCTGGGCGGCCCCGATGTCAGTGATATACTTGGAGGACGGGAGATGCTTAAAACGACCACCAAGGGGCATTAGGGGCTTTTGGGCAGTTGGACGTGTTTGGTTTATAAGAGCATTGGATTTGTTGTAGTCTGTAGTACTTGATTACGAATGATGGTGATGGTGATGATGATGATGATGATGTTGATGATGATAGTAATCAAGAGCTGTAGCCTAGTGCCCTGAGCGGACGATTTCCTGTTTTCTCTTTTATTACTCTTGGTCACTGGGGAGGGGAAAACGGGGTGCAATTAGCCGATCTGCACTGGCTGAAAGGGAGGGGTTGGTGTAAGGAAGCTTTTACGAGGGCTTGCCCACCGCGGGGCCCGAATGTTTTGAATGAAGAGTTTGCCGCAGTGTCAGAGATCCTTGAGCCCCACATCCTGGGGGATGCACTGGGGTTAGAAAGAGAAGAATAAACACCGAGCACTCTTTTCAGAACCAGTTACCAGGCTCTGATTTTTCTTTTGGGGGTGGGATGAAGGAAAGCTGGTCACAAACTTTTCTCAAAATGGATGCTTTGTGCATGTTAAAGTTTTATAGTAGTCTGATTGGGATCTCTCAATGTTAGCCAAATAAGGAGAAACTATTGGCAATCCAGAGATAATGCTCCTTTGCCTTTAACAGGCCAAAAGCAACACAACCACGTAGAGTTGTGCATAAAAAGCAATTTTTAGTGATGGTAATAGGTGACACGACAGACTCTTTTCATTTTCTTAGTGGGCAACTTGGAATTACTAGAAAAGGACTTTACGGCAAAGTTTCCCCTTACATTGAAAAGACTTGTACAGAATCTTAAGAGTTACCTTGGTTATGTGTAATACTGTAACAAAAATTGCTTGGGAGGTTAAGACTGTATTTTATGCATATTACCTTGCTGGCTTTATAAGAGAGGTGTGTGGTGGCATTTTTCTGTTTACTTCTTCCTGTTTAATGAATGACGATCACTTTAAGTTTTAGTTGAATTCTCATATCAAGCTTGGCTTATAGCCTTTGTTTACAAAGTTTACTGGATGGATGGAAATGACTGACAAATTGCAGGACAAATCTGGAATTCAGAATGTGGCTCCCAGTAAAAATATACCATGGTCTTTAGATCTTCCTTTATTTCATTAATTCAGAGTCTGTAATATAGTTTATTTGACTGGTTTATTTTAAGGCATTGCATAACTAAATTCTAAAAACATGGTGTTGAGAGTAAAAATAAGTTTGGCATTTAAAATCATAATTAATTATAAAAGATGAATTTTTTCAAATTTCTTTCAAGTGTGACTTATACAGTGGAATTGATTCTGGAAGACAGTTACTGTGTGCCTGAGGTCAGGATACAATTGGATGATGGTTTACAGTCTTATTAAGATTGTCAAATAAAAATGTAAAGTCATTTTGTGGAGAAATCCAATTTGTGGGTAAAATTTTCTAATACTTAATATTATTGGCTTAGGTAAGCAGAGAAAAAACATGTATCAGGCTTCTTAAAGGTTGTTTTTGTTTTTTAAATTTCCTCTCAATTTGGACATGTTGCAAGAACTATCAGACTTACCAGCGTCTTCCTGAATAACTGAATTCAGTGGTTAGTTTGGCGTTATACAGATGTAGTCTTTATTGGGTATTTTATTTTAGCTGACAAGTGCTTAAGCAGAAGTTTCCAAATTTATGCACAATCACTTGCATAACATTTTCTTTGTAATTTGTCTACATAATCTTTACATCAGTGAAGCCAAAGTCTTTAAAATATCAAGCATTGAAATTTTTATGTTTTCTCCACTCTCATTTCTCCTTTATTAACTCTTGTATTTTTTCCCCATTGTGATTATGAGCACAAGTAGTTTGCCTGGGTCAAATTCAGGACAACAGATAGTGAAAGGTGATAAATAAAACTTTTTAAAAGAATTGCAAGAAAATGTTAAGCTTTTAAGGAATTTCTTGAATGCAGCGTATTTTAAATACTTAAATTATAAAACCTAAAGTTGACCCACTGATTTGTTTAATAGGCCTTGAATAGTTCTTTTTTAAATTTTTTTTTTATTTAGCCTCTTGAAAAATAATAGAATACTTAAAATGTTTTTACTACATTAGTTATTGGTTAGTCTTTTGGAATGTTCATTTACTTTTTTGGTTCTGATCAAGTGTCCTAAATTTCGCTATCAGGAGAAAAGTGTTAGGGACGTCACAACACACAAATATACTTCTTAATCTAATATTTTACTTCCATTTTTAACATAAGTAGCTTATATTTAAAAGTTTCTTTATTAATGGATTAAATGTGCTCTCGTTAGAAATTACAAAAGATAATTAATTTTCAGCTATTCTTTTTGTACAAAAATATGTCATACATGTAGGAAAAAAGGCAGTGTTTCTTGTCAAATTTTCTAACTTGGTCTCTAGATTAGCTCCTTCCACCACTTCCCCATAGCTAAAAAAAACATATGGAAGTTTTGATATAAACATCGATTTTCTAGAACTGAGGTCTAGAGTAGATTTTCATTTCTACGGTGGGCAATAATCAGCTCTGATTTTATACCTACCCGGTAGAGTTTTATTTATACTTACGTGATGTTTATTTCAGTTTACTTTGTAAAGATTTCAGAAGAGTAATAGTAAAGCTTTCTATAGTATGCTTTATTTCTGATTCTAATACTGGTATGCATAAAATGCAGGACTGAGATTTCTTCCAATTGTTTTTAGTTTAGCCTTTAGTTTTCTACCTTAAATTCTTATTTACTTCCTCTGTGCCAGTGACATCTAAGCCAATTTCCAGTTCTCACCTTTCTGCAGAGCTCCAGTCATTCCATTTTTCTACTGATGATGAAGTATTGATTTTAAATGAAATATTTGATTTTATATTAAAAAATAATTTTTTAAATTGTAATATAGTAAATAGATGTCCACCCTTTCTGCTGAAGATAGCAACTACTGTACTGTATTTATATTTTCTTAGTCATTTCTTAAAAGGATCTTATTCAAACATGGATTTTCATAATTATAATTCAGTTTACAACCTACTTTTAGCACTTCAATTTGAAATGAAAGTTACATTTCTTCAAGTCTGCTCTTTTCATTGGGGCCTCTGTTCTATTAATGATATCATTAATCTCTAGATCATTTTACATTTTATTGTTTCCTCATCCCCTTGTCTACATATATCCAGTCATTCTTCTTCCCACTTGCCTTTGCGTCAATTTCTTATCCTTGCCACTCTCACTGTCAACCTAATTCATACCTTTATTATTTTCATCCCTAGAGTATAGTTATAGTTCATTGCTTTCCCCAACTCTTCGCTCCTTGGTCCAATCCGGCATTCATATTGCTGATTAATCTTCATACACAATTATGTATGTATATTTAATTCAGTGATTTACATTTGGATTTTTTAAATTCGTTTTTTCATTTATTGATTTCAGAAAGAGGGGGGACACATGAATTTGTTGTTCCACTTATTTATGCATTCATTGGTTGATTCTTCTATGTGCCCTGACTGGAGATCTAACCCACAACCTTGTCATATTGGGTCAGCACTCTAACCAACTGAGCTATCTGCTTAGGGCCCTGATTAATCTTCTTTAAAAAGATTTTCTTTGTGTTTTGAGAGAGGGGAAGGGAGGAAGAGAGGGAGAGAAACATCTATAGGTTGCCTCTCACGTGCCCCCAACTGGGGACCTGGCCTGCAACCCAGGCATGTGCCCTGACAAGAATTGAACCGGTGACCTTTTGGTTTGTGGGACAATGCTCAACCCACTGAGCCACACCATACCACTTTGTGTTTCTACTTTCCATAAATTGAGATTTAAAGTGTTTCATTATGTAGCTTATTCCTGATACATTCCCATTGTGTTATAACTTTTACTCTTTTTTTTATTACTATGCCTATGGAATGGTCATGCTTTTTCTGCCACTAGCATGTCCTCCCTCTCCTTCTTCGACAATCAAAATCCTAGTCATTCTTCAGTGTTCAATTCAATTGCCAACCAGAAGGGATCTTTCTGTCTTTTGAGTTCATATAATACTATGGCACTGGAGAGACACTCCTCCGGGGTGCTCACTGTACCTCACAATTTGCCTGTCTGTTGCCATTAAATTACTGAATAGTGTTTGTAAGTTTGTCTTTGTTGTCTCTAAGGACCCAGTCTTGCACATGTTGTATTTCCAGAGCCTGACACGTGGTAGACGGTCTTAAATATATATTGAATTGTATATTTTACCTTGTATCATAGATAATAGTCATTTGTATGTTATGACATACCGTAAATTTTTAAAACCTTCACATCCAGATACTCAGAGAATTGTTCTTGGACATACTGAAACTTTTATGTTTATAAAGAAATGAAAAACTTTGTTGTAGAACTTTTGTTCTGATTTTTTTATTATATTGAGATTTTAAAAATTCTTAATATTAACCTCCTTCCTATTAAAAAATTCTAAACCTGTTTAAATCTTGTTTAAGTGATAGGAAAATATTCAGTTGAATCACTAATTAACTTGCTACCTTTTTTGTAAGGGTCTGAACTAGGTCCTATAGAGAGGAATACAAAGTAGAATTTTGGCCATGTTGTATGGATTATAATTTTAAAATTACGAGAGTATATTTTTCAGTACAGTCTTGCAGATGATTTTACTATTAAATCCCTTTGCCTTTAAAAATTGAAATTTTATCAATTTCTAAGGGAGGCATTTGAAGCTTCTTCATAAAAACATGAGGTTCCTGTCTTGTCAGTAAAAGGAATACTTTTATGTAGTCTTAAGTGTTTCATCTTCTCAGCCAATCCATTTCACTGAAAGTATCTAATAGGGCTACTTAAACTTTTCCAGCCACAAGGAAAAGAGACTAGAAGCAGCTGATTTTGAGTCTCTTGTTAGGCAATCGTGTAATTGGTATACATGAGACATTTATTTAAAACTGAATATAGAGTTTATAATTGTTTACCCCAACCCCACTTTTTTTGGTGAGCGATGTTAATTTAAGATCTTGGAAGAATTGATTGGATCATTTATAAATAATGTTAAAATCTGTGATTAAAAGAATGTGCAGTTTAAATTATCTTCTCTACGTAATTTTCTTGTTAGAAAGCTGTAACACTTTAAAATGATGGTTCTTAAATTTTTTTATTCGAATCATCCTAAATCCATATTTTAAACCTGCCCCCCTCCCAAACAAACAAAGCTTCTAACCCCATACTGGCCCCTCACTTCCTGCATATAAATGGACAACCCTAGCCATAAATGGGTTGCGCTGGTAGGGCATCAGTACCCACACTGTTGCTGTTATAATGCCTTCTCTGAAGTTGCTGCCCTTGTGCTTCCTGGCAACACTTTTGTGGTCTGACTTTGAAGTGTCACAACCAAGACCATCTTCATGTGCTTCAGCTACAGTGTGATTGCAAGCTGTGACTGAGCATTTTCTAGTATAACCTGGTAGAAGCACTAGATTCAATAGAGAAATTTTTTTTTCATCATCCATTTGTTACCATGTTTTACAAGATATGGTTTACATAAGAAGAGTACCAATGCTTTAAAAAATTTCTAGTTCGATTGTTATTTTTTCCTTCTATTGCTGTAGGGAAAGGGGAAGGGAGAAAGGAAGAGAAATATCGATTGGTTGCCTCCTGCACACACCCTGACTGGGGACCAAACCCAAAACCCAGGCATGTGTTCTGACCTGGGTTTGAACCTGCGACCTTTTGGTTTGCAGGACGACACCTAACCAAGTGACCCGTACAGACCAGGGCTAGTTAGATGATTTTTAATATATAACTATTTAGGAAGGGGATGTAAAACATTGTTTTTGTTACTGCTGTAGCATGTTACTTCGTGACACTTCCCAAAGTTGATATTTTCATTGCATCTCTGCCTGCAAAAACACCATTTTTACCCCACTTTTGAAAGTTTGTGAAGTTCAACAGTTGTATTGAAAAGATGGAGTATTGGCTTTTTGGCATACATCTTTGAAAGGTTGAAATCCTCCAATAGTCATTTTGTGTTTATTCTAAGTTGGAAATAAATATGTACTAGTCATGACTTATCACAGTGTTTTATTGAGGAATAGAATTGGCTGGTGAACATTTGCTGAGGATTTGTTATATGTGAAACATTATGGTAGGTATATTTGCAACCAATATCTCATTTAATTCTCAGAATGTCTCCTTTCTCTTGGTCAAGGTTACTAGGATAATAAATGGTAGAGCTGGGATCTAACTCAGGACTATCTGGTTCCAAAAGCCCAGACTTAACACTATGCTAGATGTCGTCCTTTAAGTCTGGAAAAGAAAGTACATATTTCTTAAGTCTTCCAGCCATTATGATTGATGGTTGGTACTTGGAGGTTTCCCTTGTTAATCAGAGAATCCCACAAAACACACATACATATGTAATTTTTTCTTCATCTACTTTTGTTTTAGCTAGCCAGCACTTTTAAGAGCTTTCTATAGTAATGAAATGCAGTAGTACTATAACTAAATCTCAGAATCTGTTATAAATTTTAAGGACTGCCAATATTGTGTTTAGCCATTATATGCAGAATATTTGATCAGGTTCTTTGGAAAGTTTCAAGGAAGTGACAACAGCACAAAAACATTTTTATTTTTTAGGGCATAGAGTTTAATCTTTAAACGTCTTCATTTTTCTTTATCGTAATAACAATTTATATTATTACTTTCAGGGTTTTTATATATTCACTTATAGTAAATGCTTTATACACACATTTTTAACTCTTTATAATGAGATAAATTTTAGGTAAATTCATATTACTGATAACAAAAACAGAGAGAGAAAGAGAAATAACTTCCAGTGTGTCACTACTGTTTGACTTAATATCTTGTAATTTACCTTCTGTGCAGTGATTATTGGTATTTATAGTTAGAACTTGAGACATTACATGAAATGCTAATAAAGTTATTTGAATTAACTTCTGAATTAGTAAAACAAATTTTTAGTATTAATTATGTTTGATTTTAATTGGAACCCTTTTTAGTAGGAATATCCAAGTTATAAGAATATTCCATTCCTTAAATCATGTTGCAAACTTTAGCCAAATTATATTTCCTATGTTAACTTGGAAAAGGCAATAGAATTTTTTTTCCTTATATCTAATAATTGAGAGCACCATTTGAAATATGATTTGCTTGTTGCCCATCATTTTGCATTTCATGGACCAATAACTTGTTTGTAAATTTTTTGATGACTAAAAGAAGATAGCCTAATTTTCATTTTGCCATGTTTGGGCATTAACAACAAACAACCTGATCACCTTCTATCCTCAACATTTCATAAAGGAAAAGGATATTTTAACAACAGCAATACGATATGAGATATGAATATGTTCAAGAACAGTGGGGTATATACATCAATCTGCATCAATCTGCAATATTGCTGTATTGACAATGCATGTTATTAGTGCTCTTTTATGCAAGTAGAATAACTGAAGGTGAACAGATTTCATAACTTTATTCCCTATGTCCTCCTTTTAGGTAGGATATGATAGAGTATAGGTGGTGTGACAGGCTATATCATCAGGGTGCAAACGTCTGGCCTCTGATCACCCAGTAATAAGCAAAGAAGAATTTGCCTAAACAGATTCAGGAAATTGGCGAAAGCTTTCTTTAGGAACCACTGATTTCATACGTATATTTCCATATGCCTTTGCACATTTAATCTTCCTCTGGAATGTACTTTCCAGCTTATTTATATTAGGGCACAGCTCAAGCACCAAGTGTGGACTTGCTTGACCACTGGGGCACACAGTGATTCTCTAGCTTGCTGTTTAAACCCTGAGTTTGACACTTACACAACCTATTATCTGATCTCTTGACAAAATAGTGAATTCCTTCAGGGAGAGGCTTTGATTCATTTTTCTTTAAATTCTTTCGATAACTGCATTTTTTAAAGCAGGTGCACAGTAAATGTTTGTTGTTTTAAAAAATTGAGCACAATGTAGACTAATCTTGTGAAGAGCTGAGTTCATATTTTGTAAAACAAAATGATGACAGTTTGTGTGGGTAAATATAACAGCTAACAAATATTTAAAATATTTTAATAAAATGTATACCAATAACTTTGTTTTAGAATACTTATAAGGCAAAGGTAACCTGTTGTTATAGTCAAAATTTGGCAAGATTTTAAATTTATTTTTGAAATGGAATATATTCCTGATTACCAGTACAAGTAGAATTTTGCTCAACTTATTTAGCATTTTAAGATAAATTTCTTTAAACTGATCATTGGGTGTATGTTTAGAAAAGGAATCCTTAGAATACTGGCTTTAGAAACTAATTCATATTTTCTAAGTATTTTTATCTAAATAACATTTCCACTATGGATCCTTGTATGTCAGTATTTTCTGGCCTTATTAATATTTTGGTTGCTTATCTTTTCATTGTGCTGGCTAACCATAGAAAGACAAATTTGAGCTCTGTGTTAACTGCCCGAAGTGTGCTTGCTTGACTTGAATGTTCTTTCATGGGTGGAGACATTCCACATTGTCATGTGTCATATAGGCATTTCTGAAATGACATTCAGTGGAAACCATGGAAAGAAATGAAGGCATTCCTCAGCTGTCACCTTTTTAGTAATCTATTTAAATGCATTACATGCATTGGGTAAGATATTCTGTGGGGAAAGCTTCACTGAATAAAAAACATTACTGTAACCTTATTATTAACACATATTTGAGATACAATTACATTTTTTTCATTTAACATGTTCTTTAACAGAAAAACATCGTAAGGCCGCAGAAAGTTGCATTATTTTCTTGAATACTTGTATAGGGCAAAGGATAAATTTTATGACATGTGAATTGATACCCTCTTAGAAGTTAACCATCTGGGAAAGTATATTTTCCTGAGTTAACTGTTAAAACACACACACACCCCAATTATCTTTACTTTTTATTAAACATACTAAAGTATATACAATTTATTTGCCTTCAAAATTATTTTAGATGGTTATAAGCTTATTTCAATAGTTAAGACTTTTGCTTGGAACATTTCTGGAAGACTTCTATTTGACCGTCAGCTCCAGAATGATATTTTCAGTGTTGAGGGGGTTTTTTGTTTGTTTGTTTTGTTTTAAAATTCTTTCAGGAAAGTTTTTTTTTTTTTTAATGTTGAAAATGATAGTCATTTGGAGACAAGTCTGGTGGATAGGTAGATCATGGTTAATAAATATTATCAATGATTAGATATTTTCTAAAAAGCTTATTCCTAATTGGAGCATGATCATAAAAAGACCATTTTGGGTTTTAGTTAACTCTTTTACATTGTTTGGACTTGACTATTGTTCGGAGTTTCTTTATGATTTACCTAGTGTACTCTTGTTTTCTAGATTTTGCATGAAACAGCTCAAGGTTATAGCTTGGGATTTGAACGTGGTCTTTTTGTGTATATGTTTGTTTTCCACAAAAGAATTTAATGCTGCTTTTGCCAGATCATGACACTGTATTTTATTAACAGCTATTGTTTTCTCAGAGATATGTTCATTTGTACAGTTTTTCTTAAAAAGATTAGGACAGATGACTTGTTCAGCAATTTCCATATCCTTTCCAAGTACATGGAATAATCTGCATAAAAACTGCCTCGTATTCAAGGGTTTTTTTCCTTTTGAAATATCTGTTGTTGTTTATTCCAACCATTATTTCTTACAGTAAAATTCTTTAAATTTCTGATCTTCTCAGTGTTTTTATATATCTTAGGTTGTACATGAAAATGTCTTCAGTAATTATTAAACCTTCCATGCCTTCTATTCTTTTGCCTTTACCGTCTTCATTTTATTTTTAAACATGGCTTATTTTCAAGTTTGTTTACTGTTCTCTCTATATATTTTATCTCAAATTTAAGAAAAATAATTAAGTAATTACAGCATCAAAGAGAAATATAAAAGAAGAAATTAAATGTTATCCAAGTTTTCAGGCCTGGAGGTAACCCTATTCAAACTTTGGTAAACTTATTTTAATCCATCTATCTAATGCAGTTTTCTATAGTTATATTTAATTTTCTGGTTTATAACCTACTTTTCATATTATACAGTTTTAGAAATTCTATACTAGTGAATATTGATTCTACTGTGTGCGTATGTGTGTGAGAACACATGTACATTCCAACATTTATTTTTTTAGTCATCTGATGATGAATATTTAGTATATTTCCAATTTTTCTTTATATTGTGGATATTATACTACTTTTTTGCTCACTTGTGACATTGTATTCCTGGGATTGTTTCTTAGAAATTTTACCTGTAATTTTGTGTTTTGCTCACAATAACATGCTGTTTTAATGTTTGTTTATGCAAAATACATTTTCAGTAAAGTCTCTAGTATATCTAGTGTAGAAGACCAACCTTGAAGGTCATTGTGCTGACACATGTCTGTTACATTCATAAAGTTATGATGTCATCTTCTGACTTACCCATAGGGAAATCTGTTTTATTACTCTGTTAGTCTGTATATATAAATAAAATTTGTGTTGTATCAATTTTTAATTTATTAAACAGTGTATTTTGAAGATATATGATGCTATCATTTATCTAAATTAGTTATTAACTCATTCATGCAACAGATAGTTAAATCGTGTTACAGTATGCCTGGCACTGTACTAGTCTCTAAAAACAGTGGTCCCTGCCTGCATATAGTATAAATCTAGTGGAAATGGCAGTGTGAACAAATAATTACAGTTTTAGTAAATGTTAGAATAGAGGTATAGGGTGAGATGAAAGGTTTTATTAGGAAGATTTAACCTAGAATGTCAGGAAAGACATCCCTGAGAAACTTATGTTTAAGTTATAGGTAGCTTAACTAATATCTTGAGCCTTGCTCCATCTTTGTCCTCTGAATGCCTCTGTTCAGTTCCTCTTCTTGATCTATTTCCTTCTTAAAGAAGAATGTTTCAAGGTTGTTACATGTCTGTTTTTTTCTTTTCCATATCATTCATTCTTACAGTTTCAACTTTTCTTTTCATGTCATCTGTTATCTTTTTTATATAATTCATATCTTATTTTTGATATCGATTCTTTCTTTTACTAAACTGAAATCCTAGGGTTATCTTCTCTTTTCTCCTTCACTTCTTGCATATAGTCAATAAGTTTTATAACATGCACAACTGTGAAAGAAATACTCCCGAATTTATACTAGCTTTTAAATATTCATTAAAAATTTTTTTAAATTTTTACTGAATTTATTGGGGTTACATTGGTTAATAAGATTATATGGGTTTCAGGTGTACAATTTTATAATACATTGCCTGTATATTGTAGTGTGTGTTCACCACCCCAAGATATTCATTTAACAGAATCAAAGACCTGTTCTGTACCATGCACTATTAAGTGCTGGAGGAATATATTTTAAAGCAAAAGAGGTGTCAACACTACCCTCATGGAGTTTACAGTAAAAGGAAATTACTTAGCCATCAGGGAAGTGCAAATCAAAACCATAATGAGTTACCACCCTACAACCACCAGAATGGCTATAATAAAAATAACAAATAATACCAAGTATTGACTAGGGTATGGGAAAATTAAACCTTCATACTCAGCTGGTGGTAATTAATGTAAAATGGTGAATCCACTTTCAAAACAGTCAGACAGTTCCTCAAAAGGTTAAACATAGTTACCCCAGCAGTTCTACTCCTAGGTGAGTAGAAAATATATGAGAATTGAAAATACATGCCTACATGAAAACATATACATTAATGTTTATAGCAGCATTGTTCATAAGAAAAGAACACAAATGTCTTATCAGCTACTGAATGGACAAATAAAATGTGGTATGTTTTGTTACAGGAATCAGTAACAAAGAAATAAAGTATTGATACTTGCTGCAACATACGGGAATCTTAAAGACATTATGCTAATAGAAGGAGACCAGTCACAAAAGACCACACATTGTATGATTCCAATTTATGTGAAATGTTCAGCATAAGCAAATCAATGGAGACAGAAGATAGATTAATGGATGCCAAAGGGTGGTGGTGGGAGGGACCACTTACGAGCATAAGGGTGATAAAAGTGTTCTAACATTGATTGTACTGATTGTACAACTGAATATACTAAAACTTTTAATTACACACTTGAAATCAGTTACTGTATGATGCGTGAATTATATGTCAATAACTTGTTATATTTCTTTAAAGAATGAAATTACTGCACTGGCTGGTGTGGCTCCGGATTGAGTGCTGGCCTGTGAACCAATGGTTCAATTCCCAATCAGGGCACACACCTGGGTTGCAGGCCCGGTCCTCAGTTGGGCGCATGCAGAAGGCAACCACACACTGATGTTTCTCTCCCATTCTCCCTCCCTCCCCCTCTCTCTAAAAATAAATAAATAAAATCTTTTTTTAAAAAAGAATGAAGTTACTTATGTATTGATCAGTGTTCATCATTAAAAATTGAGGCACTAGCAGCGGCTGTAATTATATGTTCTGCCCGACCTCCAACCCCAGCATAAGCTTGGTGTTCATCACTATAGTTAGGATGGCAAAGAAGACATTATCCCTGCCCTAATACAGCATGCAGTGCACTAGGGTATGTAGACAGATACACAGGCAATTATGTCACTTATGTGTAATGACATTAAATGGTAGTAGTACTGAGTGCTATGAAATTAATGAAGACACATCTCACCTCAATTTGGGGAGGGGGAGTGCTGCCTGGTGTGACCAGTAAAGGTTAGCCCAGGTTGTGAGGGAGAGAAGAGTTTGGGAAACTATTTCAGAGAGAGGGAAGAGTATATGCAGAGAGCTGAAGGTGAACAGAAGTGTTGAAGGATTTTAATCATGTTCAATGAAACAAGCAAATTTTGTTTAAGAAAAATCACTTTGATTGCTATGTGGATAATGCACTGAGAAGAGGACATGACTGGAGGCAGGAAGACCAGTTTAGGAAGTTGAGTAGTTTTAAGAGAGATGAACCAGCTTAGTGGCAGTGATGTTGGAAAATAGTAGATGGACTTAAGACATATTTAAGGAATAGAATTGGTAGGAATTGGAAATGGATTGTCTGAGAGGATAGGAGTCAAGATATGCGTGTACTTGGCTTGGACAACTAGGTGAATGGAAGTACTTTTCACAACATACATTCATGATGTGCTTACTCTGTAGGTCAGGAGCAGAGTATACTTGAATGATACTGGAGGAAGATAGGCAATAAAGAAGAAATTACAATGCAGTGTGAAATATATGCTAAAGGATATACAAGACATTGGACTAGCATGGAGGAGGTGTTTTTTCAGTTTGTTTGTTTTTTGGTCCTGGGACTTGTTCTGTTTTCTTAGGTCTTCTGGTTATCTGGAAGTGTGAATACTGAATTCAAAACAATTTATGAGGCTACAGAAAACCAAAGGATAAAAGATAGGTATATTTGAGCCTGAAGGAGGTTTAGTTTTAAGAAATGAAAGAACAGTCTGTGAAGAAAGATTGAGAGGATGGATCCCGGCAAGTCTGGAAGTATAGACTTGATTTATAATTGGTAAAGAATTTTTAATAGTAGAGTGGGAGAGTTAATTTGATAGTTATGGAAAATAGATTTGGACACAGCAGCTGGGAAGCCATTTCAGTAGTTCACCTCAGATGAAAGTATTCCTTTGGGTTTCCCCTTGATTTTATTTGATATTTTACGTCTTCTGGTTACCAAAAAATTTGTTTTTTGGATCAATATTTTATAATTTTAATTTTTAGAATTTTGTGCTTAAGTTAGAAAGTGAGTTGTATTAGAAGCTATAAGAAGGGAAGAATTGATAATTTTTTTCTGCTTTCCTTCTAAATTAACAAGTTTTTAAATAGTTTGAACTGTTAATATTCATCTTTGTACTGTAACTGACCCTTGAAATTGGAGGTTTTAAAAAATGTGTTTTAGTAGTATATTATAAATTTTTTAAAGTATATTTTATTGATTGTGCTATAACAGTTGTCCCAGTTTGTCCTCCTTTGCCCCCTTCCACCTAATACACCCCTTCCTTCCAGCAGTCCACCCCTGGGTTCATGTCCATAGGTTGTGCATATAAGTTCTTTGGCTTCTCCATTTTCTATACTATTCTTAGCATCCCCCTGTCTATCTTATACCTACTAATTATGCTTTTTAATCCCAGCACCTTTTCCCCCATTTTTTCCCTTCTCCCTCCCAGCTGATAACCCTCCAGATTATCTCCATAATATATGATTCAGTTCCTGTTCTGGTTGTTTGCTTTGTGTTTGTTTGTTTGTTTAGATTCAGTTGTTGATAGTTGTGAGTTTGTTGTCATTGTTCATAGTTTTGATCTTCTTTTTCTTAAATAAGTCCGTTTGACATTCCATATAATAAGGTCTTGGTGATGGTGAACTTCTTTAGCTTTCCCTTGCCTGAGAAGCACTTTATTGACCTTTTCATTCTAAATCATAGCTTTGCTGGATAGAGTAACTTTAGTTGTAGGTCCTTGCTTTTCATCACTTTTGAATACTTCTTGCCAGCTCCTTCTAACCTGCAAAGTTTCTTTTGAGAAATCAGCTGATAGTCATATGTGAACTCCTTTTTAGGTAACTCTCTGCTTTTCTCTTGCTGCTTTTAAGATTCTTTATCTTTAACCTTTGTCATTTTAATTATGATGTGTCTTTGTGTGTTTTTCTTTGGGTCCAACATGTTTGGGACTCTCTGCTTCCTGGACTTGTAATGTCTTTATCTTTCTCCAAATTAGGGAAATTTTCTTTCATTATTTTTTCAAATAAATTTTCAATTTCTTGGTCTTCCTCTTCTCCTTCTGGCATCTCTGTGATGCAGATGTTGGCACATTTGGATATGTCCCAGAGGTTTCTAAGCCTCTCCCCCTTTTTTTGAAAAGTTGTTTCTTTTTTCTATTCTGGGTGAATGTTTATTTCTTCCTTATGTTCCAAGTCATTGATTTGAATCCTGGCTTTCTCCCCTTCACTGTTGGTTTTCTATAGATTTTTCTTTATTTCACTTAGTGTAAACTTCATTTCTTCCTTTATGTTTTTGCCATACTCAGTGAGTTCTCTGAGTATCCTGATCACCATTGTTCTGAACTCTGCATCTGATAGGTCGGCTATCTTTGTTTTGTGTAGTTCTTTTTCTGGGGTTTTGTTTTATTCTTTCATTTGGGCCATATTTCTTCTTCAATGTGTCAGCCTCCCTGTGTTTGTTTCTGTTTATTAGGTAGAGCTCCTTTGACTCTGTATCTTAGTGTACCTGTTAAGTTGTATGGGGCAGAGCCTTAGGTAAGCCAGGGTAAGGCAACCTGCTTCATCTCTCTGAGGCTTTGTATGGGAATAGTGCTGCTACCTGGCTTCTGGAGGTTTCACTGGCACTCAACCCGTTCTCAGTCACTTCACCCACCTCCCATATGTAACTGGCACCCTTCCAGCTGTTGCCCTGGTGGGGATTGCCAGAATGGGTGGGATTGTGTATGCTCTGAGTCCTTGCAGACCCTTTAAACGGTCGCTCCTGAAAAAATGGCAGTTTCTTCTGCCATTCCAACCCCCATTGGTTTTTATAGCCAGAAGTTATGAGGCTTTATTTTCCTGGTGCTGGATTCCTGGGCTGTGCAGTCTGGCCTGGGGCTGAGATCACTCTGCTCCCAAGATATCTCTCCCAATTTTTGTCCACCACATGTGAACACGGAACTGCCCATGCTGCTGCTGCCTCACTGTATCTTCTTGCCTTTCCACCTGACTCCACTTCTCTACCCCTCCTACTCATCAGGATGAATGTGGCTTCTTTAAGTCTGTTGTTGTTGGACTTCCATACAGTTCAATTTTCTGGCAGTTCTGGTTGTTAATTTGTTTTGAGGTTATTTGCAATTTTTCTTGTGGTTGTGCAAGGAGGTGAAGTGTGTCTACCTATGCCTCCATCTTGACCAGAAGTCTTATATATATTTTTAAGAGTGAAATTCTTAGTAGAATAAACTGGATTTAAGGCATTTTGATTTTATGTAGCTCTTACAAGACCATAAAAAAATTTTAGTAACAAATGATTAATGTAGATTATCTTTTGAAATAGACTTTTAAAGTTTGTTTTAATTAGATGTCATAGTTATTCCATCCCATTTTGTTTTAGTTGGGTCATTTAGACTAACTCACATAGGCCCTTTTCTTACCTAATAAACTCCTTTCTTCTTTACTACCACTCATATGATAAACATGATTTCTTATCAGTTTAAAAATGATTCCTCTTTTGATTGTGAAAATGATGTATCCTTAAAGAGGAGCTATGATTAGGACCTATAACTTTTACTCTGTAACAGGTTCTTATAACATTTCTGCATCTTTACATTGACCTGTTGATTGGAATAATAAATGTTAAACAATTTTATAGTAATATTTATATATTAGACATTGTTTTAGGTAGTTATATTGTCTCGCAACAATATGAAGTAAATATTTTTATTTTTATTCTTATTACTCCATGATACAGATGAAGAAACTGAGGTACAGTTGTGACTGCAAGGTCACAACAAAGCTTTTAAATTGCAGAGCTGGGAGTTTAACCTGGGCAGTTTGACTCAACACTGTTCTCTGAAACACTATGTTTATCCCCTCTGGACTATTTGAATCACCAGATTCTATCTCAGTAGTATCCTCAGGGAACCCTGGGCCTAAATTATAGGACTATGGATAGGCCAGAGCAGATCTGGCAGGTCAGATATCTCCTAAATACCAGGGTTTAGCTTTTGCAACCTAACATGCTCTGCTCTCCCAGTGCTCACAGTTTATGATCAAAGGTGCTATTGGACAAGAACTTTAGGACCCTTTTAGGCATGGCTAATTGAACATATAATGACTAAAATATAACAAAACTAGCAGGTCATAGATCTTAGGTATTTTATGTTTTCTGTTAAGTTTTTTTAAAAGTTCTTTTTGTCAGAAGACATGTAAAAAGCCCTTTTAAATGCTTCTGTTTCATCTTTAATTTATGTGTATGGGATCTCATACCTGCTGTTATTCTCTTAGCTTCTGCTCCTGTATTAAGTAATTTTTTCCATTACTAAAAGCTTGTTTGTTTTTATTGGATAATCTGATTCCAAGTTTAGAACTTCTACGTTTCACAGAACTGTAGCTGACAAGGAGATTAAAAAACTAAAAGACTACAAGAAAAGCAGTCCCTAGTTTCAGCAGAAAATTCAAAGACATCTGTTTTTTGTTTTTTGGTTTCTTTTTTCCTATTATTAACTTTTCCTATTTTGGAATAAAAGTAAGACAAAAGCCTGCTTTAGGTATGGTAGTTATCGTAGATACTTAAGAGTACTGTAAGCAGGTACTTTCAGATCTTCGAAGATCTGAAATAATTAAATAAAAGGTTTTGATTCATTACCCTGTTTTTTTTTTTAAGATTTTATTTATTTTTAGAGATAGGGGGAGGGAGGAAGAAAAAGCAAGAGTAACATCGATGTGCAAGAAAAACATCAATCAGTTGCCTCTTGCACGCCCCCCAACTGGGAACCTGGCCTGCAACCCAGGCATGTGTCCTGACTGGGAATTGAACTGGTAACCTTTTTGTCTGCGGGATGATGTCCAGAGTACTGAGCACAGGTTCTCACAACTGAATCTTCTAAGTCAAAGTTAAGGAATATTTTAAACCACTTAGTATAAACACTACCAAACGGCTCCCAAAGTGTTGCACCAATTTAATTGACCTCTTGAAATGGGAGTCTGTTTTAGTCTAGACTCACTTGTACTGTACACATCTCAGTCCTTTCCAGATGAATGTAGAGATATGGTTAGTGTTTAGCATCTAAATATATTATGAGTAGATTATATAAACTTTAAAAAGTATGTGTAAATGAAGTCCATTTCATAAATTATTTCTGTGGTTTTTCCTAAAGAAAATGCTTGATTCAAAATCATAACTAAGATATAAACAAGAGTTAAGAATAAAGCAAAAACATAAACAATAACAACGTGTTTAATTGGAAAGAAAGTTGAAATACAAAATAACAAATGAATCAATATTAACACTACACATAGACGAAAGGTAACTGGAAAGAACGCTGGTTATGTCTTAGGTTTAAATCTTTCCTGTGCCATTTACTAGCCCTCTGTTCTTAAAAAAAACCCTGTTTCCCTTTTTGTAAAATGCGGATGATGAAAGCCTGGAAAATGATTGCCAGGAAAAGCGGGAGAGAAGATTTGGAATACACAGTTACTGAATACCACCTTTTTAGGAAAAAAGAAAAAGAAAAAATGGTTCTAGAATAAGATATTTGAATAACTTTCTTTTATATAGCTCCAGCTGTCAGTTATTGTTACCCTTTTAGCATACTATGCTCTGGTGCTATTATATTAGTGAGATTTTCTTTTCTTTTCTAGAATACTTACTCGGAATGTCCTGTGAAAATTATTTGAAGGCTTTTAAGTATATCAAGCAGTAAAATAATAGCTATAGTAAAACATGAATAGAATTAGTGGAGAAAGATTATTTTAGTAACATGGCAGCTGGAAGAAAGATTAGCCAAACCATCTGTGATTTGAATTACCGTATAATGTGTTAAAGTGGATTTTCAAACATGAATTTTGCTATTTTAGTTTTTGGAAGTATTTTTGTATTTGTGTTTGAACTTTTGCATGATCTTGGTATTCGGTTAAGCAAAGCGGAGATGCTTCAATGTGTGTTGAAGAATTACAATAGTTATGTTCTGTTTTATTTCTATACCATACACACTTTTGTTTGGCCCTTATAAGCACTGAGAGCTGTTGCCTTTCAACAAGTTGAATATGGAACAAGTGAAATCTTGTTTTTTCAAGTTTATCAAAACAGCCATTTGCTTAATATAATGTTTTATTGTAGGGTGATGTGGGTGCTCAAAAAATAGAGAGCTAGTGAAGTGCAGAGGGAAGAACTTCTATCACTGCAGTGAGCTACGTCATCTCTGAGTCTTTCCCTTTCAGAGTCTCTAAAGTAAGTATAATGTTCTGCAGCAGGGTTCTCAGAGGATGAAATGAGATTATATATGTTAAAGTACCTAGCACAGCCTTTTCCACTAAAGGGGAAGCGAGTTAATATTTAAGTAACTACTCTGTTTCACCCTTTTTTAGGTGTGGCACAAATAGAATTTGAATTTGTAGTCTTATTTGGGGATACAGAACAAATGTATCTGAAATGATTTTGGAACATTTTCTCAGTTTAATTAAACACACGTGGTACCATTTGAAACCATAAAAATGATATCATTTTATTCCAGTCCATCAGAATTGGAAAAAAAAAAAGGGAAGAGCTTTTTCATAAAGGTAATTTCCTGTTTGTAGATGATATACACAAGCAAACTTTCAGTGGGAAAAATATAGGTGTGGTGTGGAGGGGAGAGGCAGAGTTATTGGGTAGAGGGACATATAGGTTAGCTGGACAGTAATAGTTGTGTAATGTGGTTTACATTCTTTTTTTTTTTTAACTGTGAATTCATGATTGTATCTATGTTTAGCTTCACTTTCCCAAATAATTAATTGTAATAAGTGTAATAATAGATAAAAGAAAGCATATGTTCATGAAACTAGAAAGCAAGATATTAACTTTTATTAAGATCCATGTTATGGTATTTAGAATAGTACAAAAATTTAGGTTCTGCTTGATTTGTATTTTAGGTAGAATTTTTAACAAAATAACTTAAGAGGTAAACAGCATGGAAGCAAGACATTCCCCACAAAAGGTAAGTAGCTTTCAAAGTCCAGCATTCATTGTTTGTGTTTATCTCCTTGAAAACAATTTTTTGTGTATCAGATAAATAAATGTTGAACTGCATTTTACAATTTTAAAATAAGAATCTTGTACTATTTTTTTTTAAATTTGGGAATGAAAGGTTTCAAAAATATAGCATTTGCTAGGAAAAAAATGGACATATTATAAGGATTAAATGAGATACTAACTGTACAAAAAGCAGTACATTCTGGCCAGGAAGCTCAGTTGGTTGGAGAGTCGTCCCTTACACAAAAAGGTGTGAGTTCAATCCCTGGTCATCAGGCACATACAAGAGGAAACTGATCCTCTCTCTCTCTCTCTCGCCCCCTCCCCCCACGTCTTCCCTGCCCTTTTCCTTCTCTTTCTTCTCTCTAAAGTTAATAAATATATCCTCAGGTAATGATTTTAAATTTTTTCTTAAAAGCAATACTAATAAAAGTATAAGCGGAAGGGTTGAATTTTCACCTTAAACATTAGTACTGATATTATCTGTAACACTTGAGGCTTAGAGGAAATGATATTCTTTGTTAGAGAACATTTATTATAGGCTTGAAATTGAAATCCACTTTGAATTTATGTATCTCTCTTAATTGAATTATGAGGTATATAAAGTATTTAATAAGGTATATAAAGTAGTTCAACCCTATCCAAGTTGAACAACATTGTTAGGGAATGTGATCCCAAAACCTTAACAAGACCTAGCAGGATCCTGCTGATTCTTTGTGGTCTCTTTCCCCTTGTTCATCTATATTCTAGCTACACTTCCTTCAGACCCTTAATTATACTAAGGTCTTTGCTACTTCCAGTCCCTGTGTATTTTCCCTTTGCTTGGAACAACCTCTCCACCTCTTGGCTAACGCCTATTCATTAAGCTTTGTGACTTCCTAAAGGAAGCTTTTGCTGGCTCCCTTTCTTTTTTTCTTTTTTGAAATATGATTTATTAATTGTGCTGTTAACAGTTGTCCCAGTTTTTTTCCCTTTGTTCCCCTCTACCCAGTGACTCCTCCCTCCAGTTGTTCCCCCCCCCGTTGTCCATGCCCATTGGTTGTGCATATAGTTCTTCTCAACATCTTCCTGTCTACTCCACTCCCTCCTACTATGCTTCTTAATTCCTGTACCATTTCCCCCTTCCCCCCTCCCAACTGACCTCCCCCCATAGTGTTCCCCGTACCTATAGTTCTTTTCCTACTCTCGTTGCCTACTTAGTCTGCCTTTGTTTCTGTTCCCTAACTTCTGTTGTTGGTTCTTGTGATGCAGTTTTCATTTTAATGTTTTGATCCTCTTTCTCCTAAACAAGTCCCTTTAATATTTCATATAACAGTGGTTTGGATCTGATGAACTCCTTCAGTTTTACTTTGTCCTGGAAGCACTTTCTGTGCCCTTCTATTCTGAATGACAGCTTCGCTAAGTAGAGTAATCATGGTTGTAGGTTTTGCTTTTCATTATTTTGAGTATTTCTTGCCAGTCCCTTCTTGCCTGCAGAATTTCTTTTGAGAAATCAGCTGGTAGTCTTATTGGGACCTCTTTGTACATAATTTTCTTCTTCTCTCTTGCTGCTTTTAAGATTCTCTCTTTATCCTTAATTTTTGACATTTTGATTATAATGTGTCTTGATGTGATTCTCCCTTGGTCCAGTTTTTTTGGAACTCTCTGTGCTTTCTGGACCTGTATGTCTATTTTCCTTCCCCAAGTTAGGGAAGTTCTGATACATTATTTTTTCACATAGTTTTTCAATTTCTAGTTCTTTTTCACCTTCTGACAACCCTATGATTCGGATGTTGGCCCGCTTAATAGCTGGCCTCTCCTCATTTTCCTCATTTTTCGTTTTCTCTTTCTGCACTGGTTGACTGTTCCTTCCCTACGTTCCGATTTGTTGATTTGATTCCTGGTTTTCTTTCCCTCACCACTAGTTTCATATGTGTTTTCATTCATTTCAGCAGGACTAGCCTTCATTCCTTCCATGTCTTGTTTAAGATCTGCTGTTAGGTCTGTAAGCATTTTTATAACCAAAGCTCTGAACTGTGCCTCAGAAAGATTTCTTATCTGCTGCTTCATTAGATTAGATATTTGCTGTCTGGTCAGCTGCGTCACTGGGATCTCTCTCACGATCTGTGCCATCCTGTCAGTTTTGTGCTTACTTTTGCTTCCTGGGCAGTGCTGTCACACCTACTACGCTATAGGGAGCGGAGCCCTGTGCACTAGTCACAACCAGGTGACCCGTCTCACCATGCTGTGGCGTTTTCTGCGGAGGTGTAGGTCCAAGATGGATTCCTGCCGTTCACTCTCCGCTCAGAGACTGGGAGCCTCCTCTTCCATCCCCACCCACTCCGGGCCTCACAGTCCAAGGTAATGGGAATGTGCTTTCCCCAGCATTAGAATTGCAAGCTGACGGGTCTGGTCTGCAGCTGGGGGTGCTCCCCCGGCGCTTCTCACCTCCCCTTAAATATAGGTGTCTGTGCTTACCACTGTCCCGTTGCTGCTGCTGCTGCCGTCAGTACAGCTTCACCTTTCCACCCCGACTTCGCCCCTCCTGCCCATCCAGATGAGCACCACTTCTTTATAACTTCATTTATTTAAAGCATCCATTTATTTTCTGGAACTTCTGGTTATTTCTGGTTTTGTGGTAGTTGTAGTCCTTCTTAGTTGTGGAGGGAGACAGAGCATTTCTGTGTAGGCCTCCTTCTTGGCCGGAAGTCTCCTGGCTCCCTTTCTTATGCTCCACAAACCTGTCTTTCTCTGTGCACACCTAGTTCTTTCATATCTCTTCTGTTATGGTGTAATTATACATTTATTTGTTTGTTTATTTGTTTACCAGTGAAGTTCGAGCATTATCATAGTGTCTGGTTCATAGTGAACACTCACTCACTCACTAATTGTTGGATGATTAAATTTGAAAATTCAATCCTATTAAAAAATGGGAATTGAAAAACCAAAATTAAAAAAAAAAAAAAAAAAAAAAAAAATGGGCACAGGACCTGAACAGAAACTTTCCCCAAGAAGACATACAACTGGCCAACAGATTTATGAAAAATTTCTCAACTTCCCTAGTTGTAAGAGAAATGCAAATCAAAACCACAATGAGATACCACCTCATACCTGTTAGAATGGCTGTTATCAATAAGACAAGAAATAAGTGTTGGAAAGGATGTGGAGTAAAGGAGTCCTCATACATTGCTAGTGGGAATGTAAATTGGTGTAGCTACTATAAAAAACAGTATGGAGTTCCACAAAAAATTAAGAATAGAGCTGCCATATGACCTAGCAATCCCTCTTCTGAGTATCTACCAAAAAAAAATTTGAAAACATATATTTGTGAAGATATATGTGCTCCTGGGTTCATTGGGGCATTATTCGTGGTAGCCAAGATATGGAAACAACGTAAGTATTCTTCAGTGGATGATTAGGTGAAGAAGATGTAGTACATTTATACAGTGGAATACTACACAACCATGAGAAAGGATGAAATACTGCCATTTGTGACCCTGTGGATGGATCTTGAGAGTATCATGCTAAGAGAAGTAAGTCAGATGGAAAAGGACAAGAACCAAATGATTTCACTGATATGTGGGATATAAAATAGAAAGCAACAAATGAACAAACAAACTCATTGACACAGACACCAGTATTAAGGTTACCAGAGGGAAGAAGAGTGTGAGGGTAGGGTGAAGGGTAATGTAAATGGGGTCAAATATATGGTAAAGGAGAGACTAGCCCTTGAGTAGTGAGCACACAAAGCAATATACAAATGATGTATAAACTTATGTAATCTTATTAACCAATGTCACCTGATAACTTTAACTTAAAAAAAAAAGAAAAATTTAGTAGCTTCTTTTTGGATCTTAATCCAATTTTTACTTCATTGCTTTTTCTCTTTCATACCCTTTTTTTGGCAGATTCAGTTAGTAAATGTTATTTAGTGCATGGTTTATTTACCTTTACAGAAGCTATGCAGTTATCTTTTAGAGGGTGGTGTTTTTTTTTTTGTTGTTGTTGTTGTAATGACTGCAAAAAGTGAGCAAGTTAAAGCTTACTTTTGTTCCTCTTCAAGGGAAATGAAAACATACAATCACACACAAATATATATATACATTTTTTATTGGTTTTATTTATAATCATCAAGAACTGAAAACAAATCAAATGCTCCTTAGCTGTCATGTCAAGAACCCAGATGTCCTTCGGTTACCCTTAAGTATCAATAGGAACCCCTCTGAAGAAGATCAGTTGATCTAGAGAAAGCTGGCTCCTGAGCATGGTTATTACTGAGTTTTTCCTTCAGGGATGACCCTATTTTTCTGGCTCCTGTGATTAGGTATTTCACGTAGTCACTTTTGCCAAGAAACTTACCTTAACTTGTTCCTGATCGAGAGCTCTCTTGTGTGTTGTCCTGGACTCTTGCATGTTACTGTAAAGTTCTGTAATTATTTAACTGTCTCCTCCACTAAAATATAAGTTCCTTACTTTTGTCTTTGTAGCCCTAGCACAAATGCTAGGCATTCAGGAAATGGTTAATAAAATGAAGAATTTTCTTCACAATCACCCATTTCAAAGACTTCAGTCTTAAGGCTATGAATAGAAGTGGACATTTGGAAATTGCTATCCCTAATTTATTTGATACATAGATACACAAGTGAATAGTTAAATTAAGATTTTTAATAGGTGGACAGTTTTTCCATATTATGTTCCAGGACATTTCATTGGCTGCTGGCGTGATTTGGTACGTCTGCAGGGACTGTACAGGAACCTCCTCTCTCTCTGAAATTCCGTGACTGTGCTTCCTGAAGTCGTGTTCTGTGCTTAAGTTAAGGAGAACTACCACTCCAGATCGTGTGAAGACACAGTTTGGAAAATATTTTAAATCCCAGAAAGGAACCTAAATCTGTATCTGGAAGGAATAAATTGGAGGTATTTACCAACCCTTGATTGTAGCCTCATTTCAAAGATGTGCCTTTCGGATTTTCTTTTTTTTTAATGGCTTAACCAGAAAAGGAGGGACAAGTAAATTTTAATAAACACTTTAATTAAACTGGTATTTATTGTTCCAGTATGTACCACTCTGCTATAAACATTGTAGGAGAAAAAGGGCAAACACAATTTGTAACTTCAAGAAATATATAGTCTAATAGAGGTAAGTCAAGTGCACATATCAGTAATACCATGAAGAACAAAATGAAAGGTGCATCCCAATACCAGTTATATTCACAAAAGGGTATATTACACCAATCAGTGGCTAAATGAAAGAAAATTAAAATCATCAGTGTTGGCAAGCACGTGGAGTAACTGGAACTCTCATTGCTGGTGGAGATGTAAATTTTTCCACAATTACTTTGGGAAAATGTTTATTATTTTGTTATGAAAGTAAATGTACACCTGCCCAGAAATTCCATTCCTAATGTTTACCCAAGAGAAAGGAAAACATATGTTCTAAAAAGACTTGTACCAGAATGCTCACAGCAGCTTTATTCTTTTTTTTTTATGTGTGGTTGCCTCTCACTGTGCCCCCAACTGGGGACCTGACGTGCAACCTAGTAATGTGCCCTGACTGGGAATCGAACCAGCGACACTTGGCTCGCAGGCCGACGCTCAATCCACTGAGCCACAGCAGCCAGAAGCTTTATTCTTAATGGTTGGAAACTGAAAACAGCCCAGGTGTTTATTAGTAGGGAAATGAATAAATTACTAGGCAAAAAAATAAAAAGAGAGAGACAAACTACTGATAGCCTCAGCTACATGAATAAAGCTCATAGATATTTTGCTTAAAGAAGTCTTTCCCAAAATAAGGATCTGCTCTAGATTCCATTCACATGAATTTTAGAATGGCCACATCTTAGTTTTATGGTGGAAAGAAACCAGAGTAGTGGTTGCTTCTGAATGAGTAGGTGGGGGGAGAAATCATTATATAAAAAGAAAACTAGCAAATATTGAACTTTACTTAATGATATACATGCTAAAGTATTTAGGGAGATAATTACTAATTATACTAATATCTGCAGTTTTATATCTTTGATATATTTTAAAGTAGCTAGATTAATAGATAGATAAAGAAAGACAAGGTGGATAGATATGTGCCAAAGCAAGTAGTAACATGTTAATAGTGTTGTACAATCTAGCTGGCAGATGCGTAGGTATTTACAGTAAAATTCTTTCAGCTTTGCTGTATGTTTGAACATTTTTATAATAAAACATGGAGGGAAGGGAATATCACATGTGGTTGGTAGTATAAGGAAGTATTTTTATGTCTTATGTAGTTTTTAGGATGTAAAGGATTTTTTGGAGGGGGACTGGGGTTTAGGCAGAAGTGTAGGGAAAGCATTATAGGAGGAAGGAGCAGCCTTAAAAGAAATGCCAGGATAAGAATTAGACTAGTGAGTTGTTCACTTTGGCTGAAGGGTAGGGGAAAAAATATTGAAATATGAACATAGAAAAGTAGAGGCATTTTTGTAAGAAGTCATTAGGAATTTTTCTTTTTTTTTAGGAATTAGGTTTATTCCTCTAAATCAAAGGAAAGGAAAAAATGTGGGGTATGAGGATATAAGAACTTCAATGTGGAAAGAGTGAGATTCTTAGAAAATTGCCATTAATCATTTCAGTTTTCTTGATGGTGTAAGAGTATATAGCTGTTTGATATTTATCCATTGTGGAGCAGTAGGACTTAATATTAATGGGATCTGAAGGGTACTGAAGGAAATTTGGAGTGGTAACTACAATGTTAGAGGAATTCAAGCAAAAGACATTTAAGAATAATCTGTTAGTGGAATACTACAGTGAGGTTAGGGTGAAATTATAGGGGACCAAACCAACCTGGTTTCATGATTATTCTAGCATTGCTTGACTGCATCTACATAACAGCACAGAGAGCAAATGGATGGTATTACTCAGCCCTGCAGATTGGCAAGAGATATAAAGGATTCTGGGGTTGTGAATGGATAGTTGAAATGGAGAGTAAGCAAGTGAAGCATGTGAATGGTGGACTGGGAAGAATTGGAAGGGGTCAAGAATCAGGAATTCAAAGTCAGGACAAAAGATTCAGTCAAAAGGGGAAGAAAGAAATGGAGGATGGGATACTGTGCTTTCCTCTGGGAATTTCAGAGTCCTGAGATCTTAGAGATGATGCATTTGGAAGTGATGGCATTATCCTCCACCTAATCACATAAGCCAGAAAATGAGGAGTCTTAAAACTCTTTGTTAATTTCCATTTCAGCAAGAATGTTTTAATTCTTTAGTCTTCATTATGAAGATAACTTAAAATATATAAGCATTAGTAGCTACATAGATGGGTAGGTAGACAGATGAATGACTGTCTTACAACTGCATACCTCTTCTTAGTTTCAGTTGCTTACATTTGCATTTATACTGGAGTCAGTGCCAAATATAATGAATTTAACTGTCATAGACAAATGAGGAAAGACCAAGATGAACTTAATGAAAATGTCATAGTTGCAATTGATGAGGGTCAATCCCCAGTAAAATGAGAATCACAGACTCCTTTTATTGTTACAAACTAAAGAAAAAAATGGTAAGAAAATTTATAAATTTGTTTTGATTTATACATGTACTAAAGCATCTGAAAAGGCCTAGGTTTATATTGGTAGCTATTTAAATCGCATGACAAAATTTCAGTCAATTTTAGGGAAATCTGTGGGAATTGTTTTCTTTTTAGAAGCATCCCTTACATTATTCATATTTGACAAATACCGAGTAGTACAAGAGTCATCTGTCTCCTTGGCCTGGTTTATAAGGCTAGTCACAGTCTCCATCCTCTCATCTCTTAATTCTCCCCAATCACCTACCATCTCTTCTTGTACTTATCCTTCAGCAATACCAGTGCCCTCTATCTGATACACTGCTGCTTTCCCTACCCTTTTAGGAAAAGTATTTTAGCGTTCACCTTTTTTTATCCTTAAAGACAAAGATCAGGTTTCTCCCAGAAGCCCTGACTCTTAAGATAGGCTCTTCCTATTCTCTGACCTCCTACAAAATAGAGCACATGCCATATTAAATAAAGGTCATCTTATTTCCTATTTAGCTCCCAATTAAATTAATAGATTTCATAAGGCTCTGTATCAATCATGATTCATCTTAATATGCCCAGCATATTATACCTAATAAATGATACATGTTAAGTACTTGTTGAAAAGGTCTGAACAGTTTTAACAGTGCTGGTGAAAGGCATTCAAGTCCAGAAACAGTTTTTGTTCTTCTGAAGATGTTTTCTGAAGAGGGAGTTGATTATTGTCATAAAATGGAGCTTTGAGGTTTACCTCCACATCATTTATTCTGTTCTCTTACTAATATTAAAGAGCTGTCATAGAAAAGACTCCATTTGTGTCAGATATGACTATTCCCTTGAGCTTTGCACATTGCTAAATTCTGTAAAATGAACTTCTGCTTTCCCTTTTATTGTTATTAAATTTTTGAAAATTAAATCACTTTTATTAGTACATTTTTTAAAATTCTAAAGATATGAGCATGCAAAACTAAGTAAATATATATATAATGTAAAAGTGAACTGTTACCTCAGTATCTTGGCTCATTTTCCTAGAGTCATCACTATTTTTTACAGGAGCTCTGAAATAGTCAGCATTAGTTGCATCACAGGAGTGTACTTCTTAATTTTTCCCATGCAAATAAAACGTTATCAGTAATATTTGTTTCCTTTTTTTCAGCAGTTGTCAGTTTTGGTGTTACTTGTTATAGGTCAGCCCTCTGCATTTTACAGGGCATAATTTCTCTAATAGTATTTTCTCATATTGGAAACTTTATGGCCTAAAAATATAACTGGAAAATAAGCATTACTCTTAGGACTGAAACATACATTGCAGAATCCACACACTAGCACAGGTGATTTCATTTACTTGGGAGACGTCCTCGCATAGTTTCTATGTGCTTTTATTTTAGGCTCAGTTTTTTGTTTTGTTTTTTTAATATGTGGCAAAATTAAGAGCTACAAATTAAAATGAAGATTTTAACTTTCATTAAAGAAAAAGCCATCAGAAAGGTGAAAGAGGTGATCGATGAAAGCAAGATCTAGGGCTGAAACTCTACTAAAAGCAAATATTCCCATAAAGCATTTTAGGTGTTATTTTAGCTGCATAAATTTATGGTGACAAGAACATCAACATTTAATAGTTGATACCATAATGAGTTAATAGAATGAAGTTAAATTACCTTTTGTACTTGTTTAATATGACAGAGGAATGTGTAACAGACTTGAGGTAGATTTCTACCAGTGTTTTTTTTTTTTCTTTAAGGAAATTTCAGTGATTGATACATACTCTTCATTTATATTTTAACTTTTTTGATGGTAATACTTTGCAAGAACATTGAGATTATATGCGAGAATATACTTAAGTGAAGCTAGAATTTTTTAAAAATCTCATGATAGTTTAATACCTGTGTTTCATGTATTTTAAGGTTATTAGATTTGACTGCTCTCTAGGCGTTTCCATCCATGGGAATCCCAAGACCTTATATGGTCAAGACTTAGCTTTTAGACTTTCAGTGAAAGCAAGGCACCACTCCAAAAAAGAGAGAAACAGGGAAGCTGGCTTTCACTTTGTCTTCAGCGTTCTCTTTGGCTGCCTTTATCCCACAGTAGCTAAATTACTAAGAACTTCATGTGCATTGGGAGTCTGTCTCACTTGTGGAAGGAATTCCTTTTCTGGCAGTAGTTTTATGCTAGATTGCTAATGCTATTGGTTATATAATTTGGTTTTTAAAATGGAAATTAGAGACAGTTCTGGTGTATTTTATGTGGGAAAGGAAGGGATCATATCTACATGTGGTGCAATGGGAATTGTAGATATCATTAACAGCAGGTATTAGAGAAAGCGAAAGTGAAGTGCTTTGTTTGCAGTCTTTCCTACCTTGGATCGCCTGTGGCCTGTTTAGGGGACATAGGTGAAAAAGGTGAACATTCAGGAATAGCAATGATAGCCAACAAAGGGCTGCTAAAACAAAAACGTATTTCCACACTCGTTATGATCTTTTCAGCCCTGGTCATCTTTTTGTTTTGAGGAATGTGATTTTTAACCTTTTTTGTTGTTGTTAAATTCTTACCCGAGGACATGCTCAGTGATTTTAAAGAAGGGGGAAAGGGGGAGAGAGGGAAAGAAACATCAATGTGAGAGAGAAACATTGATTGGTTGCCTCCCATGCACGCCCTGACCAGGGACCTAACCCATAACCTAGGTATGTGCCCAGACTGGGAATCGAACCCACAGCCTTTTGGTTTACTGACAACACTCTAACCAATTGAATGAACCACAGCAGCCAGGGCAAGAATGTGATTTTTTTGAGTGATCATGAGTATCACTTATTTGTACATTTATCTCTAAGATAGTTTAATATTCTGTAGATATTAAATTTCTTAGTATAAATTATACATTTTTCATGTAGAAAAAAAGAAGTTATTATTCCTCCTAACATAATCTGTAACTTATCCATCCTTCTATAGTAAGTCAGATATGACATGGAAATACTGTATTAATTTCTCTAATATTGTCATCTACAGGTGATGAAGAATTAGCAGCCTATTTCTGAGTCCTACCAGTGAAGCTAAAATCATACTTGTAGGTTCCTCCACTCAACATTGATTACTGTCATTTGTATTCTAGCTATTGTTATGAATACATAATAGGTCCTTGCCTTTGAGAGCTCATAGAATAGTAAAAGGAAATGAATGCAGAGATTGTACATATTGTTGTTAGGTAATTATAATAGAATGTTTTAAGTGTGGTAGGTTGAGTATGTTCATAGTATTAACAAAAATGAAAGGAGAGAGTGATTGAACTCTAGTAAGATGGTTAAAAGAAGACTATATTGAGAAGCAATCTGTAGGGTCCAGCATTGCTTCAGCCATTATTCAGGTGTACTCTTTTTATCTTCTTCCAGAGAAGTTATAAAGTCCCAAATGAACTTAGTTAATTCTTATGATCAAAAAAATTGAAATTTTATTATAAGATTACTTTTTCTGGGCAATTGGATTCAATCCTCTCCTCCCGCCAGCCTGCATTTTTGTGATAGTGCTAAGAACATGTTTTTTGTATGGTTTTTAGCACTGGGTTTTGTTTTATCTGAAGACCCTTCATTTGTCATGTCTGCCTCAGCAGAATTTTATAGCCCCTGTCTTTTTGGCAGAAATATATATGTGTGTCAAAATCTTTTATTTTTTAATTAATTAATTTGTTTTTGTTTTTTCAGCTTTCAAACTATATCTCCATTTTTTCCTTTTTATTGAATTTATTGGAGTGACACTAGTTAACAAAATTTTACAGGTTTCAGGTGCGCAGTTCCACAGCACATAATCTGTACACTGTGTTATGAGTTCACCACCCCAACTTAAGTTCTGTGACTCCAGTTTTGGAGAGGACTGGGGGCTAAGGCTTCAGTGGAATGAAGTTGTGTTGGAGGTCGGTTTCAGCTGCATAAAATCTTGCCTTCTTAATTATTTTTCTTGCTTGAATAATGAAATCTCAAACATTGTTATGAAATCAGGACCAGAAGAAGCCTTGAGATATAATCTAGAGTCTCCTTTCTCATCAGGGTGGCCCACTAATTTTTTTTTTTTTTTTTAGCTGCTTGGTCAGGTTCATTATTATCTTTTTATTTTTTAACTGTTGACACTATTACAGATATCCTCTGTTTTCCAAAGTCTTTTAGATAGCTGGTGAACCATCCAAAAGAAGTTTCTTGGATCCATATAGTTATTGTTACATAAAATTTGCATACAGTTTTCCCCCTCAAGGTGAAAAATAGTATAAAATTTTGAAATTATTAATTCAGTATCAATTATCTATATCTGAGAGAGACTCAGAATTTACAGTGCACTGATACACATTTTTTATATTATAGATAGGTTGTGTGTATGGGACAATGGTTACTTAGACTTGTGACTTTGACTTGAACATAAAAATTGGTTTCAGTCATAAAAATAGATGTTAGTGGGAGAGGGCATTTGTTGACAAGTTCTGCAAGTAAAGCTGTTTTATTCCACTATTTCCTAAATTTGATTGTTTTTAAGAATCTTCATGTCAAAGATTTGACATTAATTTTTCTAGATCAGTAGTTTCATGGAAACAGTTGGAAATATTGCAGTAAATTTTTGTGATAAATTATTTGTAAATATAAAGGTATTGACATCTTTTTTAAATTATTTGTTTGTTTATTTGTTTATTTATTTTTAGAGAGAGGGGAAAGGAGAAAGAGAGGGAGAGAAACATCACTGTGCGGTTGCCTCTCACTTGCACCCCCAACTGGGGATCTGACGTGCAACCTAGTCATGTGCCCTGACTGGGAATCCAACCAGCCACACTTGGCACGCAGGCCGACGCTCAATCCACTGAGCCACAGCAGCCAGGGCTGGTACTGACATCTCTTTGTAACGGTTTGGGGAAAGTAATTAAATAAATGTCTTATACAATACAAAATTATACATATCCCTTTCCCTTGATGCAAAGGATTGTATAATTGCTATTCTACCCTCCCTGCTAAAAGTAAATAGTGAAGGAATAATAACTTTTATTATTTATTAGTTAAATGGTTATTTTTTAATACTTTTTTACTCATCAAGCACGAGTACTAGTTATCAAGTAATTGTTATTTATTCTGAAGTTATAATTTAAGATTGCTTTGGAATTTGAAGAAATGGAGGGTGGTTCAGTGTTAGAGCTTTAAGTTTGTGAAAACGGATATAGGTTTAAATTTAGATAACTCGCTTAAAGGACTAACGGGTGACATTTAAGGGAAGTTGAAATGCTGGAGAAAAGAGAGATTAAGTAGACAAGGGAACATGATGTTTGGATACATGCAGGCTAAAGCAATGAAAACTGGTATAAATAAATGCCTTCTATGTTAAAAAATCTAGCAATGTAGCCATTGTTTGTTGCCATATAACAAATTACCCCTTAACTTAAAATACTAAACATTTATTATCTCACATTTTTCTATGGTTCAAGAATTTGGATTTGACTTAGCTAGATGTCTCTGGTTTACATGAAATTGTCTCACCTGAGATTGCCCTCAAGCTATTGGCTTGGACTGCGCTCGCATGAAGGTTTAACGAAAGGGGCTTCAGAGCTCATTCATGTGGTTATTATTGGCAGGCCTTGCTTCCTCGCCACGTGGGCCTCTCAACAGAACTGTGTCTGGGCGTAGCAGTTGAGGTCACCCAGATTGTGAGTGATCCAAGAGAGGGCAAGAGAAGGACATGCCAAGATGAAAACTGTAATCTTTTTATAATCTTATCTCAAAATCTAATCTAACACCAGCACTTCTATACCTCATTTAATCTGTTCAAGCAAGTTATTTGGTAAACTCTCTTGTGTAAACTCCCACACTCAAGGGGAGGAGTTTACACAAGGGTGTGACTACCACAAGGCAGCAAACTAAAATAAAATAATTTTTATGGTGTTGTATATACCTCAGTTTATATTAGTAAATACTTAACACTTGGTTCCTATTTACTGTGCTTTTATTACTAAAAACTGTTTATTTCTCCCTTTTTTATTGTTCAACAGAACACTTGAAAATGAATTAAATCTTAGCTTGTTTTTTCTCCTCGGCTCCTCATCAGAACATTTGGTGCACCTCTTATTTTGTGACTTGAAGTGTTAACTCCTGCTTCCTTAATTTCTCCATCAGTTATCCCTGAAATGCAGAATTAGCTTAGTAGTCTATAATGGAAAATAATATTTGGTTAAAATAACCAAATGAGATTTTTTTTTTTCAATTTCTTTCTTCAGGACCCAGGATTATATACTTTAAACCTCATCCTGATATTTTTTTGCTGAAGCATATCTGAATATAACAGAACAACTACCAGGTTCTCAGCCTCTATTAGACATATCTGCTCTTTTCTTTCTGAAAAGGATGCAGGAATATAGTTCTATTCCCTGCTTTTATTCCTCCTGTTCGTATCATGGCATGACAAAAAATTCTTTTCCTAAATCCCTCTCCCTTTTCCTTAGTTTCAAGTTATACACACACATCTAAGTTTCCCTAAAATTTAACATTAATTCATGAGGTTTCATGAAATAATTCATGTATTCTAGAATGAGGAGAAATAGAGATGAGAGAGGTTATGTCATTTTTGTGATTTTATCTCTGTATATGTTTATTTATGATTAGACTGAGTTTATTGCAGGCAGGGTTTGGCTCTTTTTAAATTTTGAGCTAAGTGTTGTGCTGTATGCTGAATGAGTAATAATAATACTTGCTTCATGGATGTTGACTGTCCATAACTAACCATCACTCATTTAGGGGACATCATTTCAGAATCTCTTTATGCAAATCCTTTGACATTTATTTAAAAGGACACAAATTACATAACTTTTAATTAGAATAAGTTAAATTTAATTTGCCAAAAGGGGAGGAAAAAACAGAAGAACAGAGTAATGGTTAAATTTTAGTTTTGTTTTAGTTTTGTTTTTTACAACTAGAGAGTATTTTCTTAAATATTTTTTTAAGATTAAAAATAGGCTCTGAATACATTGCAGTAGGGTTTTTAAAACCACATTCCAATTTTAGAAAGATTCTAGGAAGGATTAGAAAATCACATATATTTTTGCTCTTTCTTACCCTCATCTCATTTTGTTAGCCTCATTAATATTTCTACCTTGTTAGAATTTGTTTATATTCTTTTTATTTCACTTATTATGAATCTTTTGACCATGCTGTGTTGCTGTCTGAATTTATTTCATTCTTTTTATTAACTAGGTTTTATTCTTAAATAGGGTTTATCATCTTACCTTTGGTCTTGTGCTTTATTTACTATATTGTTAAGTAGCACCAAAATGTGACTCATTTCCTTTGGTTTGTCAGGTTGTATTTTCTTCCACACAGTCTTCTCTCTCTGATTTTTTGCATACTTACATACTTTTTTTTTATATATATACTTTGTTTTGTCTCCTCCCCTTTCTCAAATAGTCATGGTCCCTCAAGTTTAATATACACTTTTCCTTATCACATTTTATATACGCTACTTACGTCTTTTGTCATTTTTCTTTTTCTTTTTCTTTATTTTTTAGCTTTAATTACCATGGCTATCAGTGGTTCTCAATCTGGTATATTTTTATAAATTAAATAGGGAACCTTTTTAAAGTGGAAATTTCTGGGGGCCACCCTCAAAGATTCTGATTTCTATTCTTATTTCTCCCAAATCTAGCTAGGTTTTGTAATCTAGTTAAAACATATTTATCCTGCCTGTTTTTGTTGTTGTTTGTTTAGTTGTCTGTCTTGCCTGCTAGATTCTAAGCTCTGAATGCAGAAATCTGGTCTGTATCCTTTACCAGTATAGTATTCCTAGGAACCAGCATAGTGTTTGGCTATAGTGGGCACTCAATAAATCCTTGTTGAATTTTATGACTAAATTGTGCTCTTTATTGACCACATATTTTGCTGAACATTGAAGAAATTCATCAAGAAACAATTAGATAGCTAACAACTATATGAATCTTTTGATTCGTTTTGGAAAACCATAAAAAGTTTATATCCTCATTATAGATAAGCTTTTGGAAAAATAACTCAGTGACTTTGACTTCTATTAATTTATATTTTGGCATATTCTTCCAGACTCTTTGAATAGGCATATCAATGGGAAGAATTATGTAATGCATAGTCTTGTAACCTGTTGTATTTTGTTTTAATTTAATTGATTAAACTAGTAAGCAGATGCTTTTATTTCATCCCCTGAAACTAAATTATTTTCTTATTAGTATATCTGGCCTCTAAAGATCTAGGTTTAACTTAGTACTCTATTTACATATCTATCAATAAAGGAAATAACAATGCTCTGTAGTAAGAGTGAAGGGCGAACTTTAATCTTTGAATGTGGTTTTCAGTTTTTGGCATCAGTCTAGTAGTACTTAATACTTAGCGAGTGAAGTATGAATGTTTAAGCTGTACTTAGATTACTTTTACCTTAGAAATTTTCATTCTTGTTTTTTAAATCTCAAATTTTTTCAGATTTTCATATATAGTCTATTTGCCATAGCTAGTTCATTCAATCCAGAAATATATATTGTGTCTTCTATATTTTTTTCTATGCTACTGTATATACATAAGTTTGAACTTTTCTTAATCCAAATGAAGAATTCCGCATGGTCTAGCCATTGTGTATAGTCTATTTTGAACTTATTGTTCCATAATTATATCATTTGAATATATGATTTATTATGAGGACAAGTTTTTATTTTTACATCTAGATTTCCTACTTCTTTATATAAGAATAGAGAGGCAAAAAAATGATTAAACTTTAAGTACAATGCTGAACTTGTTAGCTGTTTTTGTAACTTAGTATGATTGCTAGATGACCTCCTAACATTATATGTGCTCTTTTATTTGCCAGTTTTAATGCAAGACCAAGGTGTTTACTTTTTATAATTTAGTATATGAGTACTGCTTGGAGTTTTTCATTGTTTTTCTTGTATAAACCATACTCATAATCCCTCCTTTTATATGTCCAAATTCAGTTTTCTTTAAAATAAAACAAAAACATGCTTGGATATCTTCAGTTCAGAAAGCTTATGGCACGGGCAGTTTTCTAGTATATCTACAAATTTCCGTTCCCACCAGTTGAACAGAATTTAATTTTCCTTGCTCTAAGGAGTTGTAAAGAGTTGTTTCAAAGAAGTGGAAATTGATTTAGACAACTTTGTATTCAAATTAATTTGTCTATCAATAATTAACTGCATTACTAATGATTAGACACAGACTGTAAGCATTTCAACTGATTCTCTCAAATCAGATTTTCACTTGTTGCTATAATTGTTACAACTAAATCTCTTGTTTTACTCTCCTGCATTGTATATAATTTTATTTTTTAATTTTTAAAAAGATTTTAAAAATATTTTTAGAAAAAGGGAAGAGAGGGAGAAAAACATCAATGTGTGGTTGCCTCTCATGTGCCCCCAAGTGGGACCTGGCCTGCAACCCAGGCATGTGCCCTGACTTGGAATCGAACCGGTGACCCTTTGGTTCACAGGCCGACACTCAATCCACTGAACCACACCAACCAGAACTGTATATAATTTGTATGAATGAGCTTATATAAAAGTGTTTGAAGGAGGTTTGGAATCCCTAAGATTTTTTTAAGATTAAAATGTAATTATCCTCTTAGAAATTGTTGGTAGATAGGACTTTTACCAAAAGTAGTGGTACTAAAAGGAATATAGGACAGCTCACCACCATTTAATTTTGTTTTGAAATTTATAGATGTATAAGAATATAAAAAAGAAAAATTTAAATGGATGATGTAGCACGTGGCTTATGTATTGATACAAACATAGTAACAATGTTTGACAGGTACTGCTCTTCAAGTGCTCTAAGTATTAATTCATATATTTCTCATAATAAACTTAAGGTAGGTGGGTATGGTTACTCTTTTCCAGAGCAAACCATGGCACACAGAATTCTAAGCAATTTACCCTATAATACCCAGCTAGTAAGTGGCAGAACTGGATTAACCCCAGTCTGGCTCTAGAGTCTGTACTTTTAACCAAACCACTTGCATGAAAAGGAGTACAGTATTCCCTCACTTATCACGGTTATTATATTCTAGACCCGCCCGCAAAGTAGGAACCTTACATTTATTCTACACTCTTAAACCTGTGTAACTTTTAACAACATACATATACAGTACCGCAAAATCCCGCAATATAGTGAAAAATCCCCGATAACAATATTAGAATGTATTTCAAATGCTGCTAAATTTATGATTGTGATTCAATTTGCTCAATGAATTCAGAGTTGATAAACACATTTGTTTTTATCTTTTCTAGGAATGTAATTTAATGATTTTTTTTAATACACACGCCCCATCCAAAATCTGTCTTTTAAGCCATGAACTCTTGTCTACTTTGAGCCAACATTGTATAGCTTCTTTATTTAACTTTTTGTTATTATGCTTCTATACTTTTCCCTTAAAATGTGTGGGCAACAAAGTGCGTACTTGAGCTTAACTTCCTAAGAAAAATGATAGTCCCTCTTTAAAATAAAAACAGATGTTTTAGATACTTTAGTTTATTGAATTAGTTTACAGCTCAAGTGGACAAAGCTGCCTCTACCTGGATTTCAGTGACAAAAAGTGTCTTCAAACAGCCATTCATTATTGGTAATTGCTTTGGACATGTATTCAAGAAAAACTTAAGATAAACCATGTCAGATAAGATTTTGAAAGTACATTTGAATTGTTCTGTTTCTTTCCATATTTAGTCAAATATTTGAAGTCAGCAAATCATGTGTCTCTTAATGTGCTTCATGTGCTAGCTTTTCGTTCTCTTAGCAACAGTATTTTTATGGGCATGCTTTGCCAGCTTCTTGTGTACGTTTTATAAATGTTCAAGAGAATACTTGGAACAATGTACACTGAGAACTTGAGATTCATGTATAATATATATTTTGTGACATTGTTTTTATCACTTAATTTATATTAAAACATTTCAAAAACTTTAACAAAATAAAAAGACATGCATATTTCATATTAACTGCATTAGGTATTTTTGTTGGTTTTTCTTACATTGCACTGAAAAACATAAATTTTTGCAAATAGCTAGGTCAGTCACCTTTATAAAATGGAGAAACTTTAAAAATTAATTATTCCTCCTGCAAATCTTTTATCTTCAATGTCAAAGAATTACCCACAAGATAAGTAAGGCAAATAAGACTATTCTGGATCCTGCCTACCTTTATCTTTACAATAATGGGACGTTGCATCTTCATATGCCAGAAAGTATTTGTCACTTGTTTATATGTTAAGCTCAGGTGTAGAGAGCCTCCTCTAGGAAATATTCTCTGACTAACACCATTCCTCACTTGTTCTTTTTTTCCCACTGAGCTTCCACAATAAGCAGTGCACAGCTCTGTAATTGTATTTGTCACATTCCTTTTGATGTAATCATCTACTTGTGTATTTGTCTTCCTTACCAGATGGTGAACTTGAGAATTTTCTATTTCTTTAAATAAATAAAATATTGCAAATGTCTTTGTCTTCCAAGTAGAATTATTGATCATAATTTAATCTTAACCTTTCTCTTAATGTTTTCATAGTCACTCTCTGTTTCCAATTCCCATTGTTTTAATTACTACCGTAATGCAGATAATTCCCAAATTGATATTTTTGTCCCACATTTATTTTCAAAGATCTGTATATTCAGTTGACAATTAGAGATGCATGGTTAGATGGATATACAGACACTTATAAATTCAGTGTATCCAAAGCTAAAATCATATTATCTTCCCCAAACCACTCCTTGAATGAGTGGTATTTATTTCATGAATGTTTCTCTTTGTCTTTAAATCTTCATATTCAATCTTTAATTAATCTTGCATATTTCTCTTACGTTATTCTTCATATAGATCCATTCTGAGTAATTGCTGTTGTTCATTTAGATTCTTCCTTCTTAATAGTGCTTCCAGTTGTCTTTCTGAAATACTGATCTGATCATGTCACTCCCTCTGCTTACAAACTCTGAATAGCTTTTCAAACATCATCATCTTGAAATTTTAAAATGTTTTCTCCTACTTCCCCCTACTGTTAAATTAAACTACTTTTATCAATGGGAATATAACAGGTTCCCTTGATGTGTGAGAACAGAACCCAGATTTAAAACAACCAATACTATTAAATCCAGTTATCTTTGCTTTATATTCAGATCTTTCACCTACAATATGTTCAACTTTTACCACCTAGCCTTATCCTATTTTTAATTTGTAGATACTTTATACCACTGAATGACTTGCTGTTTGTTTATACCATGCATTTTTTAAAATCATAGTGCATTTGTTCATGGTGTTCCTTCTAGTTAGCTTTCGAAGTGAACAACTCCTATGTAATCTTCAAAACCTTTCTCAAATACGTACTTTTTTAAAATAATTTTTTTAATTTATTTTTTAATAATTTATTTGTTTATTTATTTATTTTTAGATAGAGGGGAAAGGAGAAAGAGAGGGAGAGAAACATCACTGTGTGGTTGCCCCTCACTTGCACCCCAAACTGGGGACCCGACGTGCAACCTAGTAATGTGCCCTAGCTGGGAATCGAACCAGTGACTCAAATACATACTTTTTAATGAGACTCGTGTGAACCATCCTACTTATAAGAATATCTCCTAATGTCCGCAATGATATTTTAGAACTTTCTACTCTGCTATTATGCCCTTATGTGTACGATCATTGTTATTTATGGACTAGTCTCCTATATTATAACGTGTACTTTTCCATATCTGCATTCCTAGGGTCCTGGCATATATAGTTTTTAGCATATGTCATATAATATGAAAATAGATAAAGAAATTAGGGATATTTAGTCTTAAAAAGATGTGATTATTATTAGCAGGAAAAGTCTTTAATATTTAAAGGTTATCAGTTGAAAGAAGAATTCCATTTGATATATAGAGCTTCAGGAGGCAGGGGGTAGAAATTAAAGGAAGACACTTTAGCATGTACACTTTAGAAAAAGATAAGTGTCTTATACTGGCTGTAGTACACAGTAGGCTTTCAATAAATGGTAGCCACTTTTTTAAACTTTTTTAAATTGAGGTATGAATTTACGTAAAATAAAACACAAAGCTTTTAGTGTACAATCCCATAAACTTTTACATGTATATATGTCTAAGTAAAGAATTCAGACAGGTAGAGAACATTTGCAATCTTCCTGATAGCTTCCTCATGCCACTCTTATCATTTATCCATAAATTTAACTATGGTTCTGACCTTTACCACCAGAGATTAGCTTTGTCTGGAAAACTATAGTATGTATCCTTTGTCTCTGCCCTTTTACACTTATCTATATGTCTGTGAGACTCATCCATGTTGATGTGAAGGTAGGTAGTAGTAGTTTGTTCTTCATGTTTGATGTTATTTTTTTTTTCTTGATGCCTAGGATTCTATTACATATAAAGAGAATCTTCCCTGCCCCCTGCACACACCAATGTACACCCCATACTATTTATCAGTTATATAAACTTCACTAAATAAATGCTGTTGAATGCTTTTCTGAAGGGGTTAGATAAATTTTACCCTCAGTAGCAATTTGGTGGTTTCTTCATATTATAGAAAATGTAAAGAAAATAAAAATGATTCAGCCTCACAAGCAATGATAATGACTGTTAACCTTTAGTATATATTCTTCTAATTGATTTGTGTACATATTTTAGTGAAACTGGACTCATTAGGCAGCTTGTTTTGCATCCTCTTTTAAAAACTTAATATATTGTGAACATTTCCCATATCCCTTTATAAAGAATCATTTCCTATTTGCTTGACATTCTCCCTTTTTAAAAACCAATAATCATTTTTGTATTAGATACATTTATCAAATAGATTTTTATATTTTTATATTGATGACAAAAATCAAGAGAATGGCTTTGGAGCCAGCCTATAGGAATTAAGAGGTTGAGAGAAAAGGAGAATAAAATTTAGTATCTTTTTCCCAATAAAATTCATGATTAGCTTATAAATAGGTCTATTATTGCAAGCTACTTTGAGTCATTAGCTATCTCAAATAACAAACTACTTTCTAACACAATAGAATTTTTATTTTGTCTTTCATTAATAGATAGCCATGATTCTCAAATCTCTCCTGATTTTTTAACCACTGTTCCTTGAAAAAATGCAGTTCTTTTCCCAAGCTGTTTATATTTAAAGGTTGCTTATAACGTGTTTCAAGAGGAAGAATCTTGGCTATATAATGTTAAACTTGTTAGGGAATTTTAACTTCTTCCCTCCACTTGAAAGATAAAAACACCAAAGTCCAAAAATTACTTGTCCACAGCCACAAAATTTGTGGCAGAGTCACAACTAAAGCCTAGAGACAGAAGCTCTGGTTCCCAGTCAGTGCCCTTTGATTTTAGATTTAAAATACTTTGTCCTCAGTGCTTTCTTTGACCCCAGCTTTGTCATTTTTCCACTAAGAAAATACTAATTGCTTCTGTGATAGGTAAAGAAAAATAGGCTTTATTTATACAACAAACACTTAAGTGCCTGCAATGTATGATATCCTGTTGCAGAAACTACAAACAGAAATACATTGATAAACTAGGAGCATCTGTGGAAAGTAGTGTTAAGTGTAGAAAGAGTTTATTTTTTGGAATCTAAACGTGTGTTAACATTTCAGTTCTGTGTGACTTATTCAGACTACTTAATCTCTGAATCTTCACTTTCTTGTTCATTCATTCATTCGTTGAGCCCCAGCTATGTACCAAGAATTATGTGTGGTGCTGTGGGGATGCAGCAAAATTCTTGTTTTGTGAGGATAATGCATAGAAATCAGTAAAATAGAAAACGGACCTATCATACTACTTGGCACAAAGTAAGCATTGATAAAAGTTGCCGTATTTACTATAGGGGACCACTATATACTCTTAAAATTACTGAAAAGAGCTTTTGTTTCTGTGGATTGTATGTATTTTTACAATACTAGATGTTAAAACTGAGGATTTTAAATATTTATTAATTCATTTCAGAATAGCAGTAATTTACCCGTGTTATATAATTAACAATTTTTTTAAAAAAATAATTATTTTTGCTCTTATTGAAAGCTTGAATTTATCATTAGCAAAAAATATTGTTAGTTGTTTTTCTTGAAATGACGGTCTTACTTTGTTCATTTTCAAGAAAATTTCTGCCGGTGGCTCAGTTGATTAGAACCTTGTTTGTACACCGAAAGGTTGCAATTCAATCCCAGTCAGGGCACATACCTAGATTCCAGGTTCAGTCCCCACTTGGGGTGTGTATACGAGGCAACTAACTGATTGATGTTTCTCTCACATTGATGTTTCTCTCTCACATTGACATTTCTTTCTTTCTCTTTCTGCTTTCCCCTTCCCTTCCTCTTGTCCTATATTCAATAAATATATTCTCGGGTGAGGATTTTTTTTTTTTAAAGAAAATTTCTGCCAAAAATCCAAGCTAGACTAACTGTAGTTTATCATTTAAGTAAAAATGATATTGCATGGAAAAAGTGGCAGATTCAGTTTGCAACTCAGCCACACAAGTACTTCTAGTCAGAGTAGTCATACTCATACGAAGTGTTTTATACAGAACTCTGTCTTGTTCTACAAAATAGTAAAAAGATGTGTATTTAAGCATGAAAATTTAATAAAATTTATGATTTTTACTGCTTTCTAAAAGACATTCATAAATAAAAATAGCTTTTTTTCAAAGACAGTGACTGTTAGAGGGTTTTGTGCATGTTGTGTGTGTGTGTTTGTTTGCCCTTGCCTTAATTTGTGCTAAGGTACAAGCAGTTTTACCACTTGTGCTTTTGTGCCTCGAATGCACATGTCAACACAGTGAAAAGGGGAAATACCATCTTAATATTACTTTGAAAATAGTTTTGACCATGTCAGCTTCCTGAAAGGATCTCTCCCCACTCAACAGACCACATTTTGGGAACCATTGCTGTAGAGGATATTTTTGGTGCTTAATTATAAAGTTTGGATTGTTTTCATTTTAATGAAATGTACTTGTTTTCCTCATGGTGTAGGCGTAGTCTAGTCTCATACACTAGTGTTGTACGTGTATTTAAGCAAGGACTCTTACAATTTAAATTCTTAATACATTGGTCTTTTTTGATGGCAATGCCATCAAAATAGCACCAGACTAATTTACAGAGAATATTTATGTTACAAAAGCTGCAAAGTAGGAATTTTATTCCACTGGTATATTATTGGGATTGTTGATTCAAATCTATTGTAATCTTTTGTGTTTTTAGGCTTGCATTGATGACAATGTTGATATGGTGAAGTTTCTGGTAGAAAATGGAGCAAATATTAATCAACCTGATAATGAAGGCTGGATACCACTACATGCGGCTGCTTCCTGTGGATATCTCGATATTGCAGAGTAAGCCAGTTCTCTGTTTACTTTTATCCAAATACAGCTATAGAGATCTGAGATTTTACAGAAATTATCGCTAAAGGTAAATGAGTGAGCCCGGGCCGGTGTGGCTCAGTTGGTTGGGGCTTCCTCCCATTAAACCAAAAGGTCACAGGGTTCAATTCCATGTCAGGGCACATGCCTAGATTGCGGGTTTGGTACCCAGTTGGGTGCCTACGAGAAGGCAGCCAGTCAATGCTATTTGTTAAGGTGGTGATAGCCCCAGACTTTTCCAAATGCATTTTTATCAGCATTATCTCTTTCAGCAATTGATTTCAGTAATGGCTGTGAGAAGTTGATGAAACCATAGTTTTCTTGGGCCTAGAAAAACCCTGGTGGCTTAACAGATAGAGTGAAATTATCTTCCAAATCAGAGCATTTTAGGAGAAAAGGCCCTGTTAACTATAATGTAGAGACAGCAGTATAAACCAGGAATAATCTAGGAAAATTGAATCACTTTTACTAAGTAAAGTATTTGGAGTTAAATTTGTTGCAAATCTTGGTTCTGCATTGAGCAGATTTGTGCTCTTGACCAAGCCACTTAGCCTCTATGATTAATATTATTTATGAAATAATATGATTATTTGGAAATGATCTGGCATCTTCCTAGTTCTTTACTTCTTATATCGCTTTCCACATTTTTCATTATGTCAGTTAAGTTCCCTAACATTCTCTGCTGGTTCACATCATAGTGTCTGCGCGTAGTGGTTCATTTGCCTCATTTCTTTACTTGATCAGTTCCTACCAAACTCATTAGTTGTAGTTGTGTAAGGGTCATTTCTTCCAGAAATCTTTCTGATGTTCCTGACTGATTCATCATCATCTTTTAACTTATCAGTTGTTTACATGCTTCCTTACCAACTGTGTTATGCACAGAATAGTGCTAATTCATCCCTATGAAATGAGAGCTGAAACAATGAAACAGATAGTTTACTCTGAGAATTTGAGGCTGACTAGGATACAGTGAGTTCTAAATTTTTGACCTTTATTGGAGATAGTAGAACAAAGAATATGAGGTTACAATTTAGTTTCTAAGCGTTGAACAATTTCATATCTGGTCTGTAGCCTAGCAGAAGTCAAGTGGATAGAGATGAATGATAGTTCATATTCTGGCTCAATTATCTCACCTTTCCACCAAGATAATTACCTTCAACCTCTCCCTGCTTTGAATAAGGCAGAAGTGTTAGAGAAAACTAAAAATAGAAATTGTTTAATAATACCTCTTCTCCAGAGTGGATGAGAAGTATAAATGAGATGACTTTGGGAATATAATGTTAATGTTCAGCATATGCATTATTTTACTTAATATTGGTGTGTCAGTTATGCATTAACATTATTCTCTTCCTTTGGTGTGCTGAATTGACTGTTACGGACTGAATTGTGTCCCTACAAAATTTATATATTGAAACTTTAATCCCCAGAACCTTGGAAGGTGACTGTAGAAATAGAGCTTTTAAAGACACAAGTAAGTTAAAATGAGACCTCTAGGGTCGGCCGTAATCCAGTCTTACTAGTATCCTTATAAGAAGAAATTTAGACACAAAGACACCAGGATGTGCACAAGAGAAAACACCACTGGAGGACTGCAAGAAGGGGAGAAGCCTCAGAAGAAACCAAACTTGCTAACACTTTATGGGACTTCTAGCTTCTAGAACTATGAGAAAATAATTGTTTAAGCCCTTAATCTATGCTATTTTATTTTGCTAGCACTAGCACACTAATATAGGCAGTATAAAATTCTCACTGTCACATCAAGGTGTTCTTCCCTAAAAATTACAGTATTAATGTCATTGGGTTATGGATTAGAAGTAACACTGAATAGTATGACTTTTGAACATAACTAGAAAAGGCAAATGATTGTGGAGCCCAAGAAACCATGTATTCAATTTTTCCAATTTAAAACAGTCAGTTACAGCTCTCTAACCATAAATGATAACTGGATTATTTATGTAATTATTATATGAAGGGCATTGAAAACCAAGTCCTCTCACTGAAGAACAATGGCAGCATTTTAATTTTGTTGTTTTTTATTTATTAGCTGGAACATTTTTGTAAAAGAAATTTTCTCATATCTGCTATTTGTGTACCCCCAGTACAAGTTTTATAAGAAAGACAGGATATATTATTTATTCTTTCCCTCTGTATACTGATTTTTAAAATAATGAGTTGGTTCGCTAGTTATCTTCAAAAAGAACTGATTGGTCTTTTGAGGTCTAAGTAACTTTATGAATTCCTGCATTTAAACACACTTGATGTGTTTCAGTCTGCTGCAGTTATATTATCCTTGCTGATTAGTACATTATACCATCTTTGGTCATTAAGACGCTATTCATATGGTTTCTGTGTCCTTGTGACTTGACCAAATAAAGTGAACTTAAACAGCTTCCTTGTACTTTAGCATTATAAGATGTTCCAGACATCTTTTACATTTCCGGCCCTGGTCTACATTTGCCCTTTTTCCAGGGGGCCCCTTCCTTGTAAATGGGTGCTGGACGTACCCCTTGTTACTGCTGATTGTTTCCAATTCAAATTCAGCATCAAGATGTTTTCCTTTAATCTCTCTATCTTGTATCAGTATTTTACTTCTTTGCCAGGAATGATAAGATTAAAATAACATAATTACTATTTGTTTCATTATATTACACATACATTACACTGCTTATAACAACAGTAGCACCACCACCAAAAATAACATTATGATTACTAAAAGCAGTTTGAAGTTTGGTTGGTTGGGTTTGGGATGGGGGAATAATGGGGTACATTTATTTTGTCCTTAAGGTATTCCACTTGAAGTATATCATCAAATTATATGTTGAAGTCACTTGAAATACAGTTCTTTGTGGGGGGGGGGGGTTTGCCACCAACTAGATATACCATTAATTCGTTGTTTAATTTTATTTATTGCTTTTTTAAAATTTAATTTGTTTTATAATTTATATAAAATATCAGGTACTAATGGCAATCCCTGTTCTACCACCCTAGTTCCTCCCATATCCTATAGTTTAAAATTTTATCCCAGTGTGTTAATGTATTATTTAAGATAAGTATTACTCCTCCTTTGTAGATAAATGGTGGAACATCATACACATATTTCTCCACTTTGCTTTTCTAACTTAACAGTCTGTTATAGAAAATACTATGTAGTGGAATATAGAGCTACTTCTCATTGTTCTTTTAGGTTTAGTACTCCATCGTGTAGTTTATTCAGCCTGTTCCGCTCGTTTGACCAATGAATTTTATTTATTGGAGTGACTACAGTTTTAGCCTTGGAGGTTTTTGTACTCTTGTAAATCATAGGAATATTTAGGTTTATGTGAAAAATATTTTGTATTTGAATAATAAAACTTAAATGACTTGTTTTATTAATATTTTGGTTATTGTGATTGTTGTTCTGATAAAATCTTTTCGTATTTTAATTTCATCGTCACATTTCTTTTTTAAGCTTCCACTACAGATGTTTAAGGAATGCTTTAATCTTGAGTTGCTTTAGTGCTTGCCATAAAATTTTCCAGTAGTGGAGAAAATTAGCCCTGTATTAGGTTAACATTATATAGCTTCATAGTATATAGAATGGGATATTGATTAACTGGTATATTTAATATAATTTTCTTGTTGTTTGAAGTAGTTTTAAAGACATTACCGTTGAGGATTTCATATCATTATAAAGTGCTGGTAGGATTACATTTAGTGACATTTTCATGGTTTTATTTACAGCTTAAGAAAAGTTTTATTAGCTTTGTCACTTGATCATTAAAGAACCAGCTATTTAAGGATATAAAAACTTTTAAATATTTGTAGTGGCTTATTTATAGCTTGGCTTTTCTTCATTTTAATCTTTATTCCATAAACACTCAACAGTATCCTCAAGATTTTTCTTGGCTTGTCCTTCAAAATATATGTCCAGTATGTAACTTTTTCATCACCTCTTTCATTTCTCCCTGATCCTGGACACTTGTTTTTCACTGGAATTACTGCAGTTAAAATAATTCTAACCATAACCATCCTCTTCTCCCCATGTATTTTCTTTTTTTTTAATAATTTATTTATTTGTTCATTTATTTATTTTTAGAGAGAGGGGAAAGGAGAAAGAGAGGGAGAGAAACATCACTGTGTAGTTGCCTCACACTTGCGCCCCCAACTGGGGACCCAACGTGCAACCTAGTCATGTGCCCTGACTGGGAATCGAACCAGCGACACTTGGCTCGCAGGCCACCGCTCAATCCACTGAGCCACACCAGCCAGGGTTCCCATGTATTTTCATATAACAGCCAGAATGATCCTTTTAAAATATTTTAAGTGGGATAACTTATTTTTTTTTTTACTCAAAACTCTCCCTAGAGATTTATAATGCATTCAGGGTGAAAGCCAGAGTTCTGGTAGTCTACAAGGCTGTTGTTTGGGCCCTTGTCACCTTTCTGACTTCATTTCCTTCACTCTTATCCAAGCTCTCTTGTCTAATCACTCTGGTCTGGTCCCCTTGCTTAGCCTTTCAACAAACTAGACATCTTACTTCATAGTCTGAATTTGCTGATTCCTATATCTGGAATTAAATACTATATTGTTATTTTTGGTTAAAAGATAAAAAATTCTTAACAGTTTAAGAACTGTGCCTTGACCGATGTGGCTTAGTGCATTGAGCATCGGCCTGCGAACCAAAGGACTGCCGGTTTGATTCCTAGTCAGGACACATGCCTGGGTTGCAGGCCAGGTCCCCAGCTGGGGGTGTGTGAGAGGCAACCACACATTGATTTTTCTCTCCCTCTCATTCTCCTCTCTTCCACTCTCTCTAAAAAAATAAACAAATAAAAAAATGTTTTTTAACTCTTAAAAAAAAGAAAGGACCTTCACACCTATGAGAAGCATTACTGTATAATACCGAGCTCAAACTCAGGTATCAGACAACTCTGTTTAAATTTTAACTCTGCCAAATATTGCTTCCTTTTCTATAAAATAGAAGTGTTAATATTTGTCCCTGCTTTTTAAGATTATTTTGAAGATTAAATGAGATAATATGTATAAGACACTTGGCAGAATGTGTAGCACATATTTAGTATTCAGTAAATGTTAGCTAAATTACTTATTCATAATGCAATTTTTTGTTACTATGTTTAGTTCAAAATGATAAGTTCTTGTTTCTCTGGGATTATTATAATTTTGTCTTAGGACAAGCTTAATTAGATGAGACGAGCAGAGGAGAAATGTAGTTATTTGTCATAATTATACTTTGATATGTAGGTATTTGAGCCCCAAGAACAGATTCATGAATTTTACTATCATTTACATATTTCTTGTCAAGAAGGATACTTTGTTAGTGTAAAACAGACCATGTATTTTGATTGAAAGTCTCAGAAAGTAAAACTAAATCTAAGCTCCTATAAAAATAATAAAATTTTATTTGAGAAATACTTCTATCTTGCTATAATGACAGGTATATTTGTCTAAAACTATGAAGATAATATTCTCATGTATGTCCTTATACCATTTTTTAAACAACTTACTGGGAATAATCACTGTTATTTCCATTTCATAGTCAGAACTAGATCCTCATTATCAGGACTCAAATTCTTATGTTCTCTCCATTTTAGCACAACTATCTCGTGTAGTAGTGTCAGGCATTGTGAGATATAAAAGTGACTGCAACATAATCTCTAATCTTCAAGTTTACAGATACATGTGAAGTCCATTAACTAATACTAGATAGAATAAAAGGACCAAGAAATGAGTAAACAAGGAACACTGAGGAACAATTAATTCTATTTAGACCAGTCAGAGAAAGATTCTAAAGAAAACGATATTATTAAACAATTAAGAGTTTTTGCCTCTGGATATTGAGAGCTGCTTGAGTAAAGTCATGTTATAGATGAATGAGAAATAATATATGTAAAGCTCCTAGCTGGCTCCTACCATATTGACTAACATTTGCCATTTCTTTGTTAAAACATATTGACTGATGCCCATAAAGTTGTTAAACTGGTCACTGCATTTCTAGTCAAGATGGAGGTGTAGGTAGACACGCTTCTCCTCAGCGTGCAACTATAAAAAGAATTATAACCATGTCTCAAAACTAATAAGCCCAGAACCATCGTAAAATTGAGCCATATGGAAGTCTGACAACCAAGGATTTTAAAGAAGGTACATTCATCCACACAGGTAGGATGGTAGGAGGAGCGGAGTCGTGGGGATGGTCAGAGAGACAGTGGTGGTGGAACGGATGGTTTCACATATAATGTATAACCTTGGGAGCAAGCGATCTCAGCCTCAGGCCAGGCCACACAGCCCAGGGTTCCAGCATCAGGAAGATAAACTCCCATTACGTCTGGTTGTAAAAACCAGTGGTGGGGGGGTGGGGCAGCAGAAGAAACTGCCAGATTTTCACCGCTTTTAAAGTCCTTCACAGACTTAAAGCATCCACAAACCCATTTACACTTGGTCACCACCAGAGCAGCAGCTGGAAGAGCACCATCGCATATAGGAAGTGGGTGAAGTGACTGGAACTGGGGCGAGTGCTGGGCAAACTTCCAGAAGCCTAGCAGTGTCATTGTTCCCTCTCTGAGTCCTCCCCTACTGACACAGAGCCACAAAGCAATGAAGTGGGTTACTCCACCCTGGCAATTACTAAGGCTCTGCTCCACACAATTTACAGTTGCCTTTGATACATAGGCCATGCTACTAAGACCAGGGAGTCAAAGCAGCTCTACCTAATACACAGAAACACATACAGGGAGGCTGCCAAATTGAGGAGGCAAAGAGATAAGGGCCAAATGAAAGAACAGAACAAAACCCCAGAAAAAGAACTATATGAAAAAAAGCCAACCTATCAGATGCAGAGTTGAAAACACTGGTGGTCAGGATGCTCAGAGAACTCATTGAGTACAGCAAAAACATAAAGGAAGAAATGAAGTTTACACTAAGTGAAATAAAAATCTACAGGGAACCAACAGTGAAGGAAAGGAAGCTGGGATTCAAGTCAACAACCTGGAAGATAAGGAAGAAAAACGTTCAACCAGAACAGAAAGAAACAAGAATTCAAGAAAATGAGGATAGGAAATTCTGGGACATATCCAAACATGTCAGCATCCGGAATCATAAGGATACCAGAAGGAGAAAAGGAAGAGCAAGGAATTGAAAATTTATTTGAAAAAATAATGAAAGGAGACTTCCCTAATTAGGCAAAGGACATTGCAAGTCCAGGAAGCACTGAGAGTCTCAAACAAGATGGACCCAAAGACGACCACACCAAGACACATCATAATTAAAATGCCAATGGCTAAAGAGAAAGTATCTTACAAGCAGCGAAAGAAAAGCAGAGTTACCTGCAAAGGCGTTCCCATAAGACTATCAGCTGATTTCTCAAAAGAAATTTTGCAGGCAAGAAGGGACTGGCTAGAAGTATTCAAAAGTGATGAAAAGCAAGGACCTACAATCTAGATCACTCTCCAACAAAGCTATCATTTAGAATGGAAGGGCAGATAAAGTGCTTCCCAGCCAAGGTAAAGCTGAAGGAGTTCATCGTCACCAATCCCTTATTATATGAAATGTTAAAGGGACTTATTTAAGAAAAACAAGATCAGAACTATGAACAGTAAAATGACAAACTCAGAACTATCAACAACTGAATTAAATAAGTAAACAGCTGAGGCAGGAACAGAATCATAGATATGGAGATCGTATGGAGAATTTTCAGTTGGGAGGGAGGAGGGGGACAGTGGGGGCAAGAGATGCACTGATTAAGAAGCATAATTGGTGGGTGCAGAATAGATGAGGATGTTAAGAATATTGGAGGAGGTGGAGAAACCAAAGAACTTATATGCATGACCCATGGACATGAGCTAAGAAGAAGGGGTTGCTGGAGGGGGTGGTACCAGGCTGAGGAAAAAATGGGGACAACTGTAATAGCATAATCAATAAATACACTTTAAAAAAGAGAGTAGCAGCTAAGACTGGGAAGTCTTTGCTTATTCCACTTACTGTAAATTCATTTTTTGCAAAAAATATTAATGTGTTTGGTTATAGAGTGCTGCCTCAGACTTAGTGGGATTGTTAAATAATCTATAATGTTATCTTTCTAAAAGATTTTATAGTTTTGGATGAGTGATGGCCTATATTATAATTCTTATTTTATAGATGAAAAAACTGAGTCATAGACAGAAATCACACAGTAAATGGCAGAGCTAGGATTTGAACCTAACACAGTCTAACTTTTCTTGTCTGCACTTACAGCCACTGCAGTATTCTGCCCTTTTTTTTTAGTCTTTATAGTTGGGAATATGATGCCATTAAGCTCATTAAGGGATCTAAGGAACAAGATAGGGGAAGTAGAGGAGAGAGTGTAGTGGAATGTGGATTTAGATAGGCTTAATTTGAGATTCCAGTAGTAAAGGTGCAATAGGAAGCCAGGAATATTTTGGATGTTTTTAATAATGCATATACTGGGTTTCATCAAATCTAAGATGCCATCATTGTAACACAGTGCCAATATTTTATTACCAATTTAAAGGTTAAGAAAGTCAAACTATGGTTGTATTCTTTTAACTTTTTAATCAACTAGGGTTTGCTTTTGTTTGTTTGTTTTTGTCACATATTATTCACTAGGCAATTTAATGTTACTGATGTCACATTGCTTAAGAATGTTCTGCTGTTACCCTTGGGATTTTCTTCTAAGCCACTGATATATATTCTAAGTTTTTGGGGGGAGGGTGTTGTTGTTTTAATCCTCATCTGAGGATATTTTTATTGATATTAGAGGGAGAGAGAGAGAAACATCGATTGGTTCTTGGCCAAGGATTGAACCTGCAACCTAGGTATGTGCCCTGACCAGGGATGTAACCCACAGCCTTGTTGGTGTACAGGATGATACTCCTACCAGCTGGCCAGAGCCATTCTACAAGTTTTGATATTGCTGCTTTCTTGATTTTACTAGAAAGTATCAACAAAAAGTTTCAGACAACATCCAGGAAAACATTTTAAGCAACAGTTAAGTTCAACAGATAAGGCACTAACAATGCACATGAGTCGATTGAAAAGACAGTAATATGAGTAGCCGTGACCAAGGTTACATGAAGACAGATATTGACAACTACATCTTGTCTGCTATCTAGCTAGTATCCATTTAAAAACATTATTGATTGTGAGATCATTGATTGTAGATTTCAGTGCTATTAAAATATAAGGGAAATCTACATCATAGAATTATTACACGATAAGTAGGATTCTTGCCTCTGGGAATTGGGAGCTGCAGTACTAAAGTAATAAATTGATTTTAATAATCAAATGTGTTTTCAGGAGTTAGTGCACAATCAAAGAAGTATAGAGCCATTGTTCTGGGGAATAATTGCGAGGAATTGGAAATGCTGAAGACAGAAACTTCAGGATTTTTTATATTTAAAGGTGGCTTTGCAAAGAGAAGAATTTAAAACTTTCCCACATTTTGAATTTGTTTACAAATGACAACTCAGGTGCCTAGCCAACTGGAAATCGAGCTCAGTTTCACAAATAGACTGATTTCTCTTGCAAGTATTAACCTGGCCTTTTCTGTTGTCATTATTAATTATATCTGTAGCATAATTGTGGAATCATGATGTCAGAAATTTAAATTTGGTGGGTGCGAGGACTTCTATCAATTGTACTAATAATACTTCCACCTGTGGGATTTGGCAAATTAAAATTGTTTTAAAAGGTTAAAAATTGGTAATGTTATAAACTCTACAATTTATTTTTTTATTCAATTTATTGGGGTTACATTGGTTAATAAAATAATGTAAGTTTAAGGTGTACAGTTCTGTAATATGTCATCTGTATATTGTACTCTGTGTTCACCTCTCCATGTTATGTCTCTTTCTGTCACTATTTTTATCTCCTCTTTAACCTCACCTGCCTCTTCCCACCCCCATTTCCCTCTGGTAATGACCATGCTCTTGTCTGTCTATGAGGAATCTTTTTTGTTGCTGCTGTTGTCCTTTTCTTTCTTCTTCCTCCTCCTCCTCCTGGAGAATATTATGCTAAGTAAAATAAGTCAGTCAGAGAAAGACAAATACTATATGATTTCACTTATATGTGAAATCTAATGAACAAAATCAACTAACAAAATAGAAACAGACTCTTAGCTGTCAGAGGAGAGGGGGTAGGGAGGCTGGGTAAAAAAGTGAAGATAGTGAGCAATTTCTTGACAATTAAAAATGGTAGAGAGAATTTCTGCCTCTAGGCAGAATAGATATGATTTCCCCTATTCTTTCTGCAACGTACAACTAAAAACCCTGTACACTGTATATAATAGAACATAAGAAAACTCTAAAAGGTAGAGGCAAGAAAGCAGAGCAGCTAGGGAATCTCAAGATCCAAAGAATGACACAGGGGTGAGTTTTCTGCACCACCACCCCATCCCATACCTGGAGCTAAAGAAGCTGATAACCCAAAGCACCAATGGATGCAGACCAAAAAGAAGCCCCAACAAAAACCTAATCTGTTTAGCAAAATACTAGGAGAGGAGCACCCTTGCAGGGCAGAAAACTTAGTAATAATAACCACTCTACTTCAGCTGTACACCATGGGAAAAAATCTTAGTCCCATGCACACCAGCAAAGGCCAAGTAGATTTAATAGGGTACCCCAACATCCACACTATAGTGATGTCAGATTAGGCTAGATACAGAGCTGGACAAGACTTTTATTCCATCGGATGGTTAACTAGCCCTCCCTCTGCTTACAGTGAAGACCATGTGGAAAGCCTGGACTTCCACCACCACCTGGCGATAAGGAGGAGCCCTTTCTTACTCTTTCCTGCTGGACTGATGTCTAAAGAGACCTAGTGGACAGTGATTACTTTTCACCACCAGCAAGCAATAGGAAGTCCTGCCTCCCTCCCCTCATGGTGTCAGTGGAGGCTACATGGGGAATAGCAGTGGGACTCTGATAACACTTCTCAGCCAGGGAGGTATCAGTGTAGGTTTGGTGGGGAGCCAGAATTACCAAGGAGCTGCCCTATCTCTAGTATCACTGTAGGCTGAGTGGAGAACCTGGACTTATATCCCCACCTTTGTCTGCTAGATCAGGGACAAAGCCAATTGACATAGAAGATTTAAGCAAGGTCTAGGGTCGTAACACACCCAAAGTGTTCAGATTTCAATCGAAAATCAAGTGTCACACCAAGGAAATTTTCAAATTAAATAGAAGATAATCAATAGAGACTAACATTGCTATGACAGCAATATTAGTCATAAAATTGTGTGATAAAGATTATAGAGTAGATATCAGAATGCTTCGACAAGCAATTACAGGCATGCTTAAAGTACATGAAAAAATAAGCTTCAGCAAGAAAATAGAAATGGAAGATAGTAGGAACAACCAAATAGAAATTTTAGAACTTAAAAAATCAATAACCAAAGTAAATAAAAGTTTAGTGGATAGCCTTGACAAGAGAGTGGAGGGAATAGAAGAAAGAATTAGTGACCTGAAAAATAGAACAATGGAAATTACCAAATTAGAGCAACAGAGAAAATAGATGGTAATTAAGAGCTAATATTTGTGCTATTAGAGTTGGAGAAGAAAAGTAGAAAGAAGGCATGCCTAGAAAAGTATTTAAAGAAATGATAAAGGATGGCCAAAAACTTACCCAAACTGGGAAAAAGATAAAAACCTACAGATGCAAAAAGCATAGCAAATTCTAAACAGAATAAATCACAGCAGTCCACATCAAGACATGCTATATGCAAACCTCTGAAAAACTAAAGACAAACTTAAAACCTTGAATGCAGTGAGAAAGAAACTACACTGTGGCAGGGGGGTGGGGGGAGCGGGAGGTGGGGGGGGGTGAATGACAAATTTCTCATCAGAAACGATGGAGGCCAGAAGGAAGTGGCACAACATTTGTCAAGTGCTGAAAGAACTTAGATATCTCTAAGACAACTTTTGAAGTCAGCTTTTATTTGGATTCTTACTGTTAAGCTATTTTCAACTATTTTTCATTGTATAGAACTTTAAAAATAAAATAACCAAATGCATTCCCACTGAAGATGCATAAGATTATTCATAAATTATTTTATAATTTTTCTCAGAGAATTCCAAAAGAAAATAGTAATGTTCTACTTACCCACTTTGAAAAGTTCAGGTAGCTTTGTTTTCATAATTTCTGTCTCATTGGATGATTTTGAGTAATTCATTTGGATTATCAAAAAATAACAATGGTATTCTGCTGACTTTCTGACATTTTGAAAATGTTTTTATCATGATTAAAAACACATAATGTTAACTTTCCATCTTAACCATTTTTAAGTATATTTTATTGATTATGTTGTTACAATAGTTTCAATTTTTTCCCCTTTGCTCCCCTCCGCCCATTACCCCACCTCTCCCCTCCAACAGTTCCACCCCCCCTTAGTTCATGTCCATGTATATACATTGTTTGGCTTCACCCTTTCCTATATTATTCTTAACTTCCTCCTGTCTAATTTGCATTTACCAATTATGCTTCTTAATCCCTGCACCATTTCCCCCTTTCTCCCCTTTCCCCCTCCCAGCTGATAACCCTCCGAATGATCCCATACTTATGATTCTGTTCCTATTCAGGTTTGTTTACTTGGATTTTGTTCTTATTTTTTAGATTCAGTTGTTGATAGTTGTGAGTTTGTTGTCATTTTAATGTTCATAATGTTGATCTTCTTTTTCTTAAGTAAGCCCCTTTGACATTTCATATAATAATGGCTTAGTGATGATGAGCTCCTTTAGCTTTACCTTGTCTGGGAAGCACTTCATCTGCCCTTCCATTCTAAATGAGTTTTGCTGGATAGAGTAATCTTGGTTGTAGGTCCCTGCTTTTCATCACCTTGAATACTTCTTGCCAGTCCCTTCTTGCCTGCAAAATTTCTTTTCAGAACTCAGCTGATAGTCTTATAGGTAACTCTGCTTTTCTTTTGCTGCTCTTAAGATTCTCTCTTTATTTTGAACTATTGGCATTTTAACTATGATGTGTCTTGGTGTGGTCCTTTTTGGGTCTAGCTTGTTTGGGACTCTGTGCTTCCTGGACTTGTGTGTCTATTTCCTTTGCCAAATATGGGGAGTTTTCCTTCATTATTTTTCTCACATAAGTTTTCAATTTCTTGCTTTTCCTCTTCTTCTGGCACGCTTAAGGTTTGGATGTTGTCATGTTTAAAGTTGTCCCAGAGGTTCCTAAGCCTCTCCTCATTTTTTTCAGTTCTTGTTTCCTCATTCTGCACTGGTTGACTGTTGTTTTCCTCCTTATGTTCCAAATCATTGATTTGTACCCTGGTTTCCTTCCCTTCACCATTGGTTTTGTGTGAATTTTCTTTCGTTTCATTTAGCATAGCCTTCATTTCTTCCCTTATGAGTTTGCCGTACTCAAGCATATCTGTCAAGCCTGTGAGCATCTTTATCACCAGTGTTTTGAACTCTGCATCTGTTTGGTTAGCTATCTCTTTTGTTAGGTAGTCTATCTCTTCATCGCTTAGTTCTCCCACTGGAACCTTGATCCGTTCCCCCTTTTGAGCCATACTTCTCTGTCTCCTCATCTTGACAGGCTCCTGTGTTTGTTTGCCTCTATGTCTTAGGTAGAGCTATCACTCCTATTACGTTGTAAGGGGCGGAGCCTTAGGTTTTCTCATCAGTACAGGGTGACCTGTTACATTACATTGTGGCACTTGTGTTGGGGAGGGGTCTGAGAGGTAATAGTGCCGCTTGCTCAGCACTCGCCCCTTTTCCAGGCACTTCTTCCACTTCCTTTTGGGACTGGCATCCTTCTAGTTGTTGACCTGGCTGTCATTCCCAGAGTGGGTGGGTCTGCAGACATTCTAGGACCATGGGGGCCCCTTAAAACAGGACTCTGCTGAGAGACTGGTTCTTTCTTCCTTCGCCCCATCCCCCACTGGTTTGCACAGTTAGAAGGAATGAGGCTTTATTTTCCTTGGTTCTGGGACACTGTGAGCTGCGTGGTGTGGTCTGGTGCTGGGAGTGCTCCCCCGGTGTCCCTTCTGACTTTTTATATCGTGTGATCTTAACCATTTTAAGGGTACAATTCATTATTCATTGTACCACAGATCTCTAGAATTTTTCGTCTTGTAATACTGAGACTGTACCCACTAAATACTAATCTGCCCTCTCTTCTCCCCACAGTCCTTAGTAACCACTTCTATTTTCTATTTAATATTTTGACAACTTCAGATACTTCATATAAGTGGAATCATAAAAGCATATGACCTTTTGTGACTGGCAGTTTTTTGCTTAGCATAACGGTTTTAAGGTTTATCTATGTAATAGAATTTCCTTTTTTAAGGCCGTACTCACTGACTTAGAGTTTTAAAAATTCATATACTGAATACATGAAACATTCGTATATTGTTTAAAATGACTTCTAATACTAGTTTTCCTATAGTACATAAGAAACTCAATATTCATTACATTTGGACTCTAAATATATATTCAATTCTTGCTGATGAAGTTACTTTCCCCTTTTTGATCACTGTGTTCTCAGCTTCTGATTTAAAGACAAATTTTTAATTAAAAGGTCAACATTTTAAAATGAACTGTTTCTCCTTCTAAAACAATTTCATCTGTAGTTTAATTTTTCACAAAACTCAGAATCCAACATAATTGAGACTGTTAAAATTTTTCTTGGAAATTCAGTTAACACTGAGTAATTCTTTTATTTATTTATTTTTATTTTTTAAAATTACAGTTGACATTCAGTATTAGTTTCAGATGTACAGCATAGTGGTTATAAAACTTATATAACTTTTACATAACTTAAAAAGTGATCCCCCTTATAAGTCTAATACCCACCTGGCACCATACACAGTTAATACAATACTATTGACTGTATTTCTTATGCTATACGTTGCATCCCCGTGGCTCTTCTGTAACTACCAATTTGTACTTCTTAATCCTTTCACCTTTTCACCCATACCTTGTATCCCCCTCTGATCACTGAGTAATCCTAGATAGAATCCTACCTGCTTATTTAATATACCATATCCAAGTTGCATCTAATGACTTGGTTAACAACTTTATATCTTTTGTTAGATTTTTAAACGATTTTGTAAAAATCCATTTGGGTCATGTCTTTATTTTGAAATCTATTGATTTTTTGACTCAGATCTGCTAGATTATTATAAATCTCTATAAACCTGATAGTTTACCATTTTTCACTTACACAAGTCATAAAGAATGTCATCATTTGCTAAGTGGCATATCCTATTTTGGCTTCCTTTGTATTACTTGAATAAATCATTAAGCATTTACTGTGAAGCGTTAAAAAACTTGCCCAACTGAGAAACAGCCCAATGTCCTGACATTCAGTCTGGGACTCCTATGAGAAATCTTTGTTGTTTTTTTCCCCCCAAGAAATCTTAAAATAGATATAGTATATTTTTTCTAATTAGCAGTCACATGAGCTGCTTATAATACTCCAGCTTGTTTGTTCCGAAGGAAATCTAACCTTCCACCTGTATTTTCAGTATCTCCAGGGTTCCTCAAAGTGAATTTCTGTTAACTCTAGATAACATATATTTTGTTTCACATTATCTTAAACATTGCTTTCTAAATGTCATGATTTTGCATGATATGATAACAGAATTTTAATTTTATTTTTAGACATTACATGAGATAACTCATTTAAACTTCACACAGCCTGGTAAGTCACTTATAAATGAGGCTTCAGGTATTTTAATTAATGAATGGCACACAGTTGTCCAGGCAGAGATGGGGAGTCTAACCCAAAGTCCGCAGAACTTACATGTTTATGCTGTTTTTCATCCAACCAATATAGTTTTTTGTGATTATTCATGGTAGATAAGAATTAATACAATGAGATTTTATGTATTTTAATATATCTATTTTTATATATTTAAATTTGTAAACAATAATTCTGGAGTATAGGAGAGATGTGTGTATTGCGTGTGTGTGTGTGTGAGTTTGTGTGTGTGTGTGTGTGTGTGTGTGTATATATATATATATATATATACACACACACACACCTAAACTTTTGGCTCAGAGATTGCTCCAGGCCCTGCTTCCTGCCAGTAGTTTTGGAACTTTACTCTTTATTTTCTTTTAACATCCTTCCTGTTTTTAGAAATTTTGGATTGTCTGTATTTGGCTTCAACCTGGTATTTCCTTGAGACTGCTTCCCGTACAGCTCCCTCTGCTGCAAACACTGCAGCTACTCTGAGATATTCCTTTTATTCTCAGTCTTTGTATCCTGTGAATGATTTCTAATGCTGTGTCTAAGTAAAATGGAAGTGGTTTTATGTGTAAATATCCCTAGTTACTTATCGAGGTTTTGCCTAGCAGAATAGTTTCATATTCTCTTAGTATAGTTTTTTATGTACCTTTTTTTTTGCTTCAAATTCATTTATTTATTTGTAGTATATAAATGTTCTTGTTTTATGTTAACATTTTTCAAAACTGAAACAGAAAATGTTACTTCAATTCTATTATGACTTCTGTTTGTAAAAGTTCCATGAAAATTATAAAAAGTGAAACATTTCTTTGTACAGGGAGAAATGTTTACAACATATTATTAAGTTTAAAAATACCAGGGTACAAAATGATATGGTTGCTATTTTTGTGGTCTGATGTGCATATACAAAATAAACTTGCTGCAGAAAGCTTAGATAACAAAAAATTTCTTCTCACCAAAAAAAAAAAAAAAAAAAAAAAAAACCACAACTAATACAAATCCCTCCTGATCCTATCTCTTACAGATGATCTCAGTTAACATTATAGTGTATATTCTTTTATTTTTCTTTGTCTTGTGTGTGAATGTGTCTATAAAAGTTACATCTCTACATAGACAGCCATAGCTACATGGGTAAAGGCCTTCTTAAAGCAAAAAATTGACTAACTTCATAAAACCGTTAACATTTAGTAAAATACAAAATTCTATAAGGAAAAAATTTTAATGCAGTGACAGTATAAAAAAATATTAACCAGATGCAGGAAATAAGTTTTTCTGTATATCATTAATTAGTACCATCATCCATCTATCACATCATGTAAGTCAAGAACTTTAATTTAGCTTAGACATGTCTTTTTACTCTCACTTATCATATCCAACTGATCTCCCAATATCTTCTGTGTGTCTCACATGCATCCATTTCCTTCAGTAAATTCAAGCATCCAACATAATTGTTTTATTCTACTGCTTTAGCTACTTAGCTAGTCTGTCACCTCTCATTCTTTCTGCATTCTAATTAACATTTTCTATACCTCACCAAGCAAGCTTTTTCAAACACATACCTAATTGTGTAAGCATCTTACAAAAGTAAACATTCACTGACTTTGGGGTATGTGTGTGGATTAGAGACAGAAATATATTGGACTGGCCAAAAAGTCCATTTAGTTTTTTCCATAAAATGAAAGACACATTTTTCATTTTCATCAATAACTTTATTGATTTGGCTAGTTTAAGTATGTCAGCTCTCCCACATAGAAGAACATTGATTGTTTTCCATCAATGTCTCGATTTGATCGCTGTCAACTTCAACAGGTTTACCTGACCATGGAGCATCATCCAGCAAGAAATCTCCAGTGAGAAACTTCACAAACCACTTTTGACATTTGATCAGTCACAGCACCTTCTCCATACACTGCACAAATCTTTTTGTGCATTTCAGTTGGTGTTTTTACTTTTCTTGAAATAATAAAGCATAATATGCCGAAAATGTTGTGTATTTTCTTTCATCTTCAGTATTAAAATGGCTACACAAAAATTCACCAATTTTGATTTTTTTTTTTTTAATGCATGCTGATATGACAACTGTCACAACAGGATAACAAAATTGTTTTGAATGAAATTAAACATAGCTAAGCACTACTGGAGCCATCTTACAGAAAAATACAGACTTTTTGGCCATCCCAATGTAAAGGTGATCAGTTATTTCAGTTACTCTCAGGGAAATAAAACCTGACCCCTGTCTAGCCGTACACACTTCCTGTCGCAGGGTTTTGGTGCCTTTGTTCTCTCTTCCTGGAACACATTCTTAGTACCTACATATTCTTCAGAGGAACCTTTCCTGATCGCACCAAATCAAATTATTCTGTTATTCACTGCTAGATACAACAAAATTTTCTACATAAGACTTATCATGACTTTACATTTATTCAGGTGAATTATCTAACTTTTTTACGAGACCGTAAGTTCTTTGAGAGGAGGGTCTGTATTTGTTTTTGCTTACCATTGTATTCCTGCCATGTAACGTAGTGCTAGATATATACTAGCTCTCTTTCAGTCCACTTTGGCTGCGATAAGAAAATACCATAGACTGGGTGACTTAAACGATGGACATTTGTTTCTCACCATTCTGGAGACTTGGGAGTCCAAGGTGCTGGCCATTTCTGTGTCTGGTGAGGGCCTCTTTCCTGTCTTGCAGATGGCTGTCATCTCCTGTGTCCTCTGGAGGAGAGGAAATGAGCCCTAGTCTCCTTCCATAGGATCACTAGTCCCATCATAGATGCTCCACCTACATGATCTCTTCTAAACCTAATTACCTCCCAAAAGCCCTGTCTCCTAATGCCATCACATTGAAGGTTAGGATTTCAACATGAATTTGAGGGACACAAACATTGAATCAAAATACAAGCAAAAGATGTAAATAAGTTCCAAAGGGCAACATACAAATGCCAATAAACATACTGAAATATTTTCAACTTCATATGTAATAGGAAATAAGTTAAAACAGTGATAAGATGTTTCATCTCCATCATGTTGAGGAAAGTTTTTTTCCAAATTTTAAGTATATTTTATTGATTATGTTGTTACAGTAGTCCCAATTCCTTTTCCTTTTGCTCCCCTCTGACCATTATCCAACACCCCCTCCAACAGTCCCACCCACCTTAGTTCATGTCCATGGGTTGTACATATAAGTTCTTTGGCTTCACCCTTTCCTATATTATTCTTTAACTTCCTCCTATCTATTTTGTACCAAAGAATTATGCTTCTTAATCCCTGCACCATATCCTCATTTCTCCCCTCCCCCCTCCCAGCTGATAACCGTCCAAATGATCCCCATAGCTATGATTCTGTTCCTATTCTGGTTTGCTTAGTTGGATTTTGTTTTTATTTTTTAGATTCAGTTGTTGATAGTTGAGAGTTTGTTGTCATTTTAATGTTCCTAGTTTTGATCTTCTTAAATAAGTCCCTTTAACATTTCATATAATAAGGGCTTGGTGATGATGAACACCTGTAGCTTGACCTTGTCTGGCACTTTATCTGCCCTTCCATTCTAAATGATAGCTTTGATGGATAGAGTAATCTTGGTTGTAGGTCCTTGCTTTTCATCACATTGAATACTGCTTGCCAGTCCCTTCTTGCCTGCAAAGTTTCTTTTGAGAAATCAGCTGATAGTCTATTATAGATACCCCTTTGTAGGTAATTCTCCACTTTTCTCTTGATGCTTTTAAGATTCTCTCTTTATCTGAACCTTTGGCATTTTAATTATGATGTGTTTTGGTGTGGTCCTCTTTGGGTCTTAACTTGTTTGGGACTCTCGGTGCTTCATGGAGTTATATGTCTATTTCCTTCGCCAAATATGGGGAGTTTTCCTTCATAATTTTTTCACGTAAGCTTACAATTTCTTGCTCTTCCTCTTCTCCTTCTGGCACCCTTAGGATTTGGATGTTGGCACATTTAAAGTTGTCCCAGAGGCTCCTAAGCCTCTCCTCATTTTTTTCAGTTCTTGTTTCCTCATTTGGTACAGGTTGACTCTTTTTTTTCCTTCTTTATGTTCCAAATCATTGATTTGAACCCTGGTTTCCTTCCCTTCACCATTGGTTTTGTGTGGATTTTCCTTCGTTCCATTTAGCATAGCGTTCACTTCTTCCCTTATGTGTTTGTCATACTTAAGCATATCTGTCAAGCCTGTGAGCATCTTTATCACCAGTGTTTTGAACTCTGTTAGGTTGGCTATCTCCTCATCACTTAGTTCTCCCACTGGAACCTTGATCCGTTCCCCCTTTTGGGCCATACTTCTGTCTCCTCATCTTGACAGGCTCCTGTGTTTGTTTGCCTCTATGTCTTAGGTAGAGCTGTCACACCTGTTATGTTGTAAGGGGCGGAGCCTTAGGTATTCGTCAGTACCAGCGACTGTTTCACCACGTTGTGGTGCTGTATGAGAGGAAGGGGACTGAGAGAGAACAGTGCTTCTTGCTCAGCACTCACCCTTTTTCCAGGCACTTCTCCCACTTCCATATGGGACAGGCACCTCTCTAGAGGTTGCCCTGGCCTTTGTTCCCAGAGTGAGTGGGTCTGTGGACATTCTAGGACCATGGGGGCCCTTTAAATAAGCAGACTCTGCTGAGAGACTGGCAGTTTTTTCCTCCACTCCAACCCCCGCTGGTTTGCAGAGTAAGAAACAATGAGGCTTTACTTTCCCCGGCCCTGGAACCATGAGCTACACTGTCTGGTCTGGTGCTGGGAATGCTCCCCAAGTGTCCCTCCCTACTTTTTAAAATGTGTGACTGCGCTTTCCTCCAGCCTGCTGTTGCTGCCACCACCATACAGCATTCTCTCCACCCCTCCTACCTGTCTGCATGAATATTTCTTCTTTATTTCTTTGTTTGTTGGACTTCCAGGCAGCTCGATTTTCTGGAATTTCTGGTTGTCTCTAATTTTGAGGTAGTTGTATTCCTTCTTAGTTGTGGAGGGAGACGCATCGTGTCTGTCTAGGACTCTGTCTTGGCCGGAAGTCCGAGGAAAGTTTTAAAGATTGATAATGTCAAGTGTTTGTTTCAGAACATGTCCATTAGGAGTGTATCATTAAGTAATCGTTATCATCCAGCCATACTGTGGAATATTTTCAGCTATTAGAAGGAAAGTGTTGCATTCCAGTACATTTAGAATAAGCCCACTAATTTTTGTTTTACAGAAAAGGAACTCAGAAGTGACTATGAATATATATTTATATACACACATATAAATTAATAGCAAAGGTACTGAAAAGGTATTTGCCTCACTGTTGCTAGTGTTTATCTCTGCGAAGAGATCATGACAGTAGAATAGGTTTAAAAGAGGTCTTTTTCTTTTTAGCTCTGTGGACTTTATTTTTCACTATTTTGATAAAGAGAATAATATGTAGTCTGGAAAAATACAAATAAGAATTAAGTTATTTAGGAACATAGAGAAAAATGGCCCATTCTTCACATATAGGACAGGGAACTCAGAAATGCCGAGCGAGCGTGGTTTAATCTGGAACTACAGCAGTTTCATATTTTTGAAGCTTAAAGTGTGACACAAGAAAGAAGAGGAAGAAGGCTGAAAAAGAATACAAAATCAGATTATTGAGGGCCATGTATGTTTTCTCCTACTTTGGTACAACCAAAAATTTCTAGTTGGGAGTTGACAACAGTCATGTTAAATAGACGTTTCTAGGAGTTGACACATCAGACTGATTGATAGCCTTTTGTATCTGGATCCCTTTGGCAGATTTGATAAAGCCTGTGGATATTGTCCCAGGATTGAGTTTTTGGATGCATAAAATACAAGCTACAAGAAAAACTAATTATATTGGGTATCATTTAACAACACTGTTTTTGGTATAGTTATATATGTGCTTCTTTAGCAACACATAAATAAAAAGGCTTAATGGTTGGTCTGGTAACTACTTTTAATTTCAAAATAGTGGTGAGCAATAAATATTATTTTAAGATATCTGCATCATTGGAATGATCTTCTGAATTCTGTCCGTGGACTCCCAAGGAAGAACGCTTGCTAATGGTACAAGACTGGGAGCATGGAGATCAGTTAGGGAACTCATCAATATGAAGATAATGAAAAGTGTTAGTGGAGACAGCCTCACATGATCCTATGAAAGACTTTCTAATTATTATTGAAAATCAGCATTTTTTATTAGTAAGGCAATATGTATACATTATAGAAAAATTAGGAAACATGTTTTTTAAAAAAGAAAACATGCTTATGATAGTTTTTTAAAACTTAAGTAATATCTGTCCTACCCTAAGTTTTTATTGCTGCTCTCACATAGTTTCCTCATTGACTATACATTTAGTCTTATTCCAATGATACCTTCATTGCTTGACTGTATTCCTTTTGACTTTACAGATTTTTGATTGGTCAGGGAGCACATGTAGGAGCTGTCAACAGCGAAGGAGACACACCTTTAGATATTGCTGAGGAGGAGGCAATGGAAGAGCTACTTCAAAATGAAGTTAATCGGCAAGGTAATGTAAAAGCAGCTTAAATGGAAAAAAATGTTTACAGTTGTTTTAGAGAGAACATAATACTTTTCGGTAAAATAGTTGTGGACATTGAAAGCCAATTACAATTTCAGTGAGAAAAAAAGATCAATTTACTTAGCATATGTGCAGTATAATTTCATTTGAAAGCTGTATGATTTTCAGCTCTTTTAAAGTTAAAAAAAGTATCATAAGTGTTGGGATTGGGCATAAAATTATATAGTAATAAGAGCTTCTGAGAGAAATAAAATAGGCAAAAAGAGTAAGACATATATAGGACAAATTTGACTCAGTGTAAATTTAAATTAAACAGTCAAAAAGTTCCTACTGAGGAACCTAATGAACAAAATTAACTAACAAAATAGAACTCAGAGACAACAGACTGACAGCTGCCAGAGGGATTGGGGGTTGGGGTGCTGGGTGAAAAAGGTGAAAGGATTAAGCAAAACAAAACTCATAGACACAAACAACAGTATGGTGATTACCAGAGGGAAAGGAGGGCTGGGGGAGTTAGGAGAGGGTAAACAGGGGATAAATGGTGATAGAAGGAGACTTGATTTGGAGTGGTGAACACATAATACAGTATACCAATGATGTATTATAGAATTGTACACCTGAAAGCTATATAATTTTATTAACCAATGTCACCCCAATAAATTTAAGAAAAGAAATTGTTACTGATAAGATGGTGTTTAAGCTAATATCTGAATGAGGTGAGGGAATGAATCATGTGGTTATGGGGAAAGAGCATTCCGGACAGGGGGACCATGAGTGCAAAGATGGAAGGTTCCTGGTGTATTCGGAGAAGCAGCAAGCAGATTGGTGTGGCTGGGAACTGGCAGAACAAGGAAGAGGCTGGAAGGCAATGAGGTCATAGAAGTAGCAGCGGACCACATTGTATAAGGCCTTATGGGTATTAGAAGGACTTGGATTTCTAATATGAGTGAAATAGGAACCCAAGGATTTGAAGTAGAGAAATGACATGAACTGACTGACTTCAGAAAGGATCTTTGTGGCTGTTGTATTGAGAATAGATTATAGGAAAGTAAGGGCAGAAGTAGGAGAATTACAATGGCAGAGTAGGATGGTGGTACACAACTAATGAGAAGAGGTTGGATTTTAGATATATTTTGCAGGTTTGGCCAAGAGTATTATTGAGTGATTAAATGTAGGGTGTGTAAGAAAAAAAAGAGCAGGAAGGATTCTGAGTTTTTTGACTTGATCAACTAGATGGATAAAGTTTCAATTTGAGGGTTAATTATTGTGGGAAAAGTAGATTTTGTGGGGAAAGTTTAGAGGTTCACTTCAAGTTATGTTAAATTTTTTAACCTGTTAGATATTCAAGCAGTTCAATAGGTGAGTAAAGAGATGTAAAGGCTGGAGATATAAATTTGGGAGTTGTAATTTTATAGGTGAGAAGTGAGTGCTTATGGGTAGAGTTTCTTTTAGGAGTGATGGGTGTTCTAAATTATTAATTATAGCATAACTCTGGATTTGCTAAATAAAAACATTGAATTGTGTACTTGAAATAGTATATCTCAATAAAGCAGTTACTTTATATATATATATATATACACACACACACACACACACATAATACACATATGAGGTCAGTCCAGAAAAAGTCCAGCCATTGTTAATATAATGAGAACGGTCTGTATGACATTGATGTAACATGGCAGCCAAGGAAAGTGGAGTGGAATGCACATGCATGAACAGTGACGACTTCACTGTATGAGTCATAGGGGCCACTAGACCCCATTGGGTGAGCGTGTGTACTGTGTGGCCATCGCATTCAAAATGAGCAAGTAAAGCAATGACTCTGCATCAGATTTTACATTAAGCTTGAACATTCCTCTGTGGAAACTATTTGGTTGATTCAGAAGGTTGCAACAACATGCCCATTCATGCACCCTGTCTCATGCAAGGGTTTTTGTGTGTGTGTGAAACATCAAATCACCCAGGTGACTCAGCCCCACTACAGCAGAGATTTGGTACCCTGTGACTTCTAGCTTTTCCCAAAACTAAAATTGCCTTTGAAAGGGAAAAGATTTCAAACTGTCCATGAGATTCAGGAAAATGCAGCGGAGCGGCTGATGGCAGTTGGGACAACTGTGTTAAATCCCTGGGTGCCTACTTTGAAGGGGGCTGAGGGGTCATTGTCCTTTGTACAATGTTTCTTTTTTCCTGGATATTGTATCTTCTTCAATAAATGTCCCTATTTTTCATATTACATGACTGAATACCTTGTATATGTAATTCAGCAATTCCTCTTCTGGGTATATATCCAAAAAATTAAAAGGAAGGTTTCAAACAGATACTTGTATATTCATATTTAAATGACATTATTCACAATAACCAGAAGATGAAGGTAAACCAAGGGTCCATTAGTGGATGAATAAATGAATAAATAAAATGTGGTATATACATACAGTGTGATACTATTCATTATTAAGAAGGAAATTCTGACACACGCTACAGGGTGGATGAACCTTGAGGGCATTATATTAAGTGAAATAAGTCATTCACAAAAAGACAAATACTGTATGCTTTAACTTACGTGAGGTGTACCTCAGGTAGTCAAATTCATAGAAAAAGTAAAATGATGAATGTCAGGAGCTGAAAATGGGGACTTGTTGTTTAAGGGGTATAGCATTTCAGTTTTACAAGATGAAGAGTTTTGGATATTGGTTTACACAATGGTGTAAATGTGCTTAACACTACTGAACTATATACTTAAAAATAATTATTAAGGTGGCAAATTTTATCTTAAGTGTATTTTTCTACAGTTAAAAATTTAAATACATAAGGCATCACAAGCTAGAAAGAAGAGTACCTTCTCTGCCATCTTGCCCTGATGAGTGCCCAGATAGATAGCTAACAATTTCCTGTAAAATAGTGGTTAACATACACCTTTTTATACTGTCTACTCTTAGCAATTATTATGAACTAAGAAAGGCATGGAGATGTGCTGAAAACTTCTTGCCTTTGGTTTCCTTTTATATAAAGGAATCTTAGCAGTGCTGATTTTAATTGTAATGTTCGGTATTGATTAATGTAGAAGTAAAGGTTCTGAGTGCTGGGTATTGAAGGAAAAAAAGAAGGCAATCTTTGTTCTTAAGAATTTCAAAGTGACAAATATATTAACAGAGGTTCACAGTGCAGTGTGTTACATATTAAAATATAGATAAGAACAGAATGTTGTGGGATAACAGAAAAGGCTATGACTAACTGCAGTAGTCAGGAGAGTTTCAGAGTGATGACATCTGAGGAGTTTGGCAGGAAGGGAGGCAGTGTGGACAGAAAAGGCATGTCAGACAAGGCTATTTACATGTGTAAAGAAAAGGAATTGGAGACGTAGCTTACATGGGGAATTCATTAGAATTGTAATGGAAATGGAAAGTCAGGATGGAATTAGTAGCAGTTGGAGGTGAGACTGAAAAGATTGGACTGGACCCATATGGTGAAGAACATGTATTTTGTAGCCATTAGACAGATGCAACAAAGATCTCAGCAGGAAATTAATCTAATTAAATTGGATTTGGTTTTTAGTAATAAAGCTGGTAGCATTTTGGAGGATGAATTAAAATGAGAGGTTCATGGTGTTATGCCATCTTTGAAGAAGGCTCTTAAATATTAGTCCAGGTGAAAGATGATAAGGGCCCAAACTATTACATTTAAGATGGGAAAGTAGGGCTGTCTCGAGGAAATGTTAAGGTAAAATTAAAACAGTCTGGTGAAGAATTGAATACAGAGAAGAAGGACAAAATCATTTGCTTCCTGAAATTTCCAGTTTAAGAAATGATGACTAGATGAATTTATATGGGAAAATGTGGGGCAAAGTCAGAAAAGATTTAGGAAGTACATGAGTTTGTTTTGGGATATATTGACTCTGTGGTGGCTAAAGCATATCTAGACAACAGTGTCTGGTACACTGTTGGAACTTAGGAGGTGTCAGGATGGAAAATGTAAATATGGGAGGATAATACATGAAGAAGAATTCTGGGAAAACATAGATGAGATTGCCCTGGAACTGAAAAGTGAAAAGCTAATACTAATAATAGTAGCTAACTCTTATTAAATGCTGGTTATATGCCAGGCATTGAACAAAGGGCTTTATGCATTATTTCATTTCATCCTCACAGTAATTTAAGAGGTTAATACTATTATTATCTCCATTTTACAGATGAGTAATTGAGGCTTTAATGATTTGCCCAAGATCATATGGGTAGAAAGTGATGCTGTAAGTTCAGTCCCAAAGAGTGTGATAGATAATTTGAACCCACACTCTTCATCACTGTAGCAGACTGCGTTTTATTATTATTTTTTAAATCCTCACTCGAGGATATGTTTATTTTGATTTTTGAGAAAGAGGAAAGGCGGGGGGCGGGGGGGGGCGTCAATATGAGAAGCATTGATTGGTTGCCTGCCATATGTGCCCCTGATCGGGGGTCAAACCCACAACCTTAGGTATATGCCGTAACCAAGGATCAGACCCACAGTCTTTTGGTGTACAGGACAATGCCCCAACCAACTGAGCCTCCCAGCCAGAGGCAGACTGCGTTTATTAAGGATTTCTCCTAGAAAACTTAATTATGTTCACTTTTTATGTAATGGGAATGTATTTATACTGCATAACTATAGTTTTCAGAAATGAAAAGGTGGGGACATCACTAATAGATTTTGATAATTTTAAAAAGAGCACCCTGTATATATCTCTAGTAGTGATAAGATTTCTCATTGTTTAATGTAATTTTCTTTTTGCAACTTGGGGCACAAATCAGTTTTTTTATCTCTTAGCAGACCAAATTTTGATTTAATTCTATTTTTCTTACCTAAGAGATTTGGCTGCATTTCAACCTAATATTTATTGTTTTTCAGTAGTACTGACAGATGTTAAATAATCTAATCACTGTATTATACCATATCCAATTTAGTTTTACTATCAATTGTTTTCATTGTTTAACCTTAAAATTATAGTGGGTGGATTAAAGACCAGTTAAACACATTATAATATTTACTTTCTATTGGACCATAAAGCAAGAAAAAAGAAGCAGAATCATAGACTTCTAGATCTGATAATGGTAGTTAACACCTTGCACTCCTGAGCTAAACACTTCAGGTACATCAAGTAATTTAATCCTCACAACAACCCTATGTGGAGTAGGTACTTTCATTACCCCTAGTTTACAAATAAAGAAACTGAATATTAGCATAGATTAAGTATCTTGCCCAAGTGTAAGTGGCAGATCAGGGGTTGAAATTCAGTCTAGTTTCAGTATCTGTTCTTAACCCACTATACTAATATTCAGAGAACTTGTGGGTTTCTCAAGATCACTAACTAGTTAAAGCACTGGGATTAGAAAGCAAATGTTGTAATATATAGTACAATGAAGTTTTTTTTTTTAAATTTTAATGAACTAAGGAGGATCTACAACTCTAATCAGTAAACTTTTTTTAATTTTAAGAACAAGATAAGAGTTTTTCTAACTGGATTTTGTTAAGAATAAGAAATTTCCATTTACATATACTTTAATTTATTATTGTATTTTTCCCATTACCATTTAGTCCTGTTATACCCACCGCCCCCCCACATACAAATCATCATACTGTTGTCCATGTCCATGAGTCCTTTTTGCTTTTTGCTCAATTCTTCGACCCCCAGCCTTTCCCCTGCCCCCACCTTAGCTGTCATCCTGCTCTCTCTCGCTCTCTCTCTCTCTCTCTCTCTCTATATATATATATATATATACACTTTAATTTTAAACTCAAGTTTTGTTTTTATATAATTCATAGAAGAGCATTATTTGGAAGCACAAAAGGGTAATTGTTTTATAATTAGATAAACATAGCATGAACTTAGATAAATTTAAAAGTAAGAAGTAGATATTTTTGCCCTGACCTACGCGTGGCTCGGTTGGGCATCGTTCTGCAAAGCAAAAGGTTGTCAGTTCGATTCCTGGTCAGGGCACATACCTAGATTGCAGGTTCAGTCTCCGCTCAGGGTGCATACGAGAGGCAGCCAATTAATATTTCTCTCCCTCTCTTTCTCCTTCTCTTCCACTTTCTCTAAAAATAAATAAGGACGTATGTACATACATACATAGAAGTAGGTTTTGTTTTTTTATTTTAAGTCCAGAGGACATTTAGAATAGTAAAAGACAGTGAAACTCAGAATGTTTAAGATGGTAAAGGAAAAAAATGATAAAGATATTAAAGAGGTTCATGTTTTATAATGCAGCTTTATAATTTTTTTCTGAATAACATTAGAAGGCATCTTAAGTAAAGGTCAATTATCGTTTAGTAGGAAATTTTTAATATACATGAAAATGCTTCATTATGGAAATTGTGGTTTGTTTGTTTGTTTTTAATTTATTGAAGGGAGAGAGAAAGAGAAATATCAATTTGTGGTTCCACTTACTTTTGCATTCATTTGTTGATTCTTGTATGTGCCCTGACCAGGGATCAAACCCATAACCTTGGCTTATTGGGACAACACTAACCAACTGAGCTATCTGGCCAGGGCCAAAGTGGTAATAACTTTTAAAATAAGGATTATAATAGGTTTTGTTTATTACACATATATAGTGTATATAATTGATTGTTTTTAGAAGGTCTATTTGGGAAAACTTTGTTGTACATTCTTTCAAATGTGATAATTAGATATTACAATCTTTCATTTGAAGATGGCTTTACCTGTACTTGTATAATCTTGGGATTAAAACTTTTTTTCAATTAGGTCTACTCTTTAATAAAAAGTTCAGTTTCAGTTCAACAGTTTATTTGTGTCCTGAGTAAACGGTAATTTGTTAGTCAGTCCAGGATACAAACCCAGGAAGAGGATAAAGCTTGTACAGCAGCACACAAGCATGATGCCATTAGGGACCTAAGCAGAGATCTAGATGGTTAAAATAATGGGTGATGATGGAGGAGAAAGTCTAGAGACTAAAAAAGCATTGAGACCAAATCATAAGAGGCTTTGTGTGCTACACTAAAGTGCTTCAGCTTTCTCTTACAGGATGTGAGCAACTTATGTAGAAAAAGCCAATAATTATATATTTTCTAATTTTTTAAAAATCCTTACCCAAGGATATATTTATTGATGTTTAGAGAGAAAGGAAGGGAGAGAAAGACAGACAGACAGTCATTGATATGAGAGAGCAACATTGATTTTGCCTCCTGCACATGTCTCAACCGGGGATTGAACCTGCAACCTTTTGGTGTACAGAACAATACTCCAACCAACTGAGCCACTTGACCAGGGTAATTATATTTTGATACAGAAAAACTAGTGTGACATTGGTGTGTGCAATGAATCAGAAGAGACTGACACTGAATGAGTTAAAAGCCAGTAATATCAGGCAAAGTGTGAGACATAAGATATAAACTAAGAATGGTAATAGCAGATGGTCTACTCAACATCTAGTAATTAAAGGAATGGATTAAGGATGTCTTCCATGTTGTTGGTTAAGTATTGGTACCTAGTATAGTAATTACAAGACAAGCAGCAAGGAGTTTGCCTGGAGAAAATTGAGTAAACATTGTAGTATTGAGTTGAGGTACCCATGGCATATCATTGTTTGGGGTTGTTTTTTTTTTAAGATTTTATTTATTTATTTTTAGAGAGAGAAGTGAGGGAAAAAGGGAGAAAAACATGGATTGGCTGCCTCACGCACACCCCCAACCCAGGACCTGGCCCACAACCCAGTCATGTGCCCTGACTGGGAATCAAACCAGCGACTTTTTGGTTCGCAGACCAGCACTCAGTCCACTGAGCCACACTGGCCAGGGCGAATATTATTTTGTCATATTAAGTTATTTGCCAGTCTTGATCTCTTTTCTGTTCCCTAGACTTCAGATATCCAGCTTACTACTTGATATCTTCAATTAAATGTTTATTAAGGCATCTCAAACTTCACATTTTTCATATTAAAAACTTCTTCAAATTGCCCAGTCTAAAAACCATTGATTCATCCTTGATTTCTCTTTTTCTCCTATACCCAAACTACCAACAAATTCCATTGGTGTTCCTTAGAGAACACAGAATCTAACCTTTTTAATAACTTCACTGCTACCACCCTGGTTTTAGTAACCATCATCTCTTCCCTGAATTATTGCCATAGCTTTCAAATTAATACTTCAGTTTTTGTTCTTACCATTTTAGTTTGTGATACTCTTAAAATAAGTTAGATTGTGTCACCCTGTTCATTGTAAATACCCTGGTTTTCCTAATCAAAAGATCATTCCAAGCAGGCTTCTTCCTCAGAGCCTACTACTATTTCCCTCTGCCTAGAATGTCCTCCTATAATATAGTATGACTCTCACTCGCTTCCTTTCTTGCTGTAAATGTCACCTTATCAAAGGACTGGTATCAACTAATATGAAATAACACCTCTTTCTCATTATTCTCTGTCCTTTTACCCTGCTTTATTTTTCTTCACAGATATACATGTTCAACATAAGTTCACTTTATGAAGTGAACTTACAAAGCACTTTACAAAGTACTGACATATAGGAGACAGTCAGTGCTTATTGGACATATGGACTGATAAAAAAAAAGGCCTGATCAAATAGTTAAGTACATGGATATGATTTGTAGAAGATCTTAACTGAGATGTGAGCGTGATTATTTTTTACTCGTTTATTTATTCTTTAGTAAACGTTTACTTATTGATCCCTTTTACTTTTTATCAAGTACTCATCTACATAGTAGGGATACAAGATAAAAAATCATTATCTTTACCTTTAATAAGTTCATATTCTTCTCTAGTAAGATTGTAAATGTCTTGTGCTATGTACTATTTATTAAATAGCTAGCCGGTGAAGCCATAAGACAGTTCATGAATTTCAGGATTATCTTTTCTATTTTACTTTTTGTTTTCAGGATGTTGATCTCTTTGAAGGTAAGAACTAGAGTATCCTGTGCCTTCTTGGAACTATCTCAGCCAAGACAGTGCTTAATAAATTATTTTAAATTAATGAACAGTGGTATAACTTATTAAATTTTAAAACTAGCACTAATGGTATGGACAATATAGTTATATTGGAAAAGGAAAGAGAGTTTGATAGAGAAGTAATCTGTTTTAAGGTCTTGTAAATTTTAGATGAAGATAGCACCTCCAAGTTGAAGTGTTCAGTGAACATTTATTTGTAACTAATAGGTTAGAGTTCAGAGAACTGGTCAAAGCAGTAGATGGAAATTTGAGATTTAATTACATATGATTGTTTTTTGAAAACATTTTTTCAAGAGATATACTAGAAAAACATTCACATTCTTAAAAACAAAAAGAATAATCAGAAAAAAAAATTTTTAAGCCAAAATAATATGGTGGGGTAAAAACTAAATCATCAGTAGATCAGGATAATAAAATATCTACAATATTTGTACATTTTTTTATTTAACCAGTTTGTTATAAGCAGCCCATTATTCAAAATTATTTTTCACTTTTAATTTTTATTTAAACTTGAAATGTTTTAGATAATTTTGTTTTCCAACATTGAAAGAATATTTCCTATAAATAAAAATAAAAACAATTTTAATTTTCTCAGGGGTTGACATAGAAGCAGCTCGAAAGGAAGAAGAACGGATAATGCTAAGAGATGCAAGACAATGGCTAAATAGTGGTCATATAAATGATGTCCGGCATGCAAAATCTGGAGGTACAGCACTTCATGTTGCAGCTGCTAAAGGCTATACAGAAGTTTTAAAGTAAGTATGGTTTTTCACCATTGTTTTCCTACTTTGGTTTGTTTTCTTTATTTCAGTCTTCCTTTTCTTAAGATACCTGCAGACATTTCAAAACAGCTTATAAATGTTATTTAATGTCCATTTGCAGAAAGAAAAGCTACCTTCAATGTTTATTATTGCTTTGTTTCTAAAACTTTTTTTCACTCTCAAATTTTTATTATTTTACTGTCATTTTCTTTAGTTGCAATTTTCAATAAGTTATGAAGTGTCAGACCACCACTATCTGTTACTTTCTGGGCTAATAAATTATCACAGAGTCATTTTGAGATTCCCAGATTAGTGAACTCTGGTTTCTGAAACTTAAGAACAATGTCACATATTAACATATTTCTGTTTATTTTGATAGCCTAATTTCCAGAATTCTGAGAGCTTGGTTCATATTAAATATTTATAAACATGTAATATCTAAAATACAGTTTCTTTTTACTACGTGAACACTGGGACTCAAATACTATTAGCATAAGAGTAAATATTGAGCTGTAAGCCACTTAGACTGTATGTTATAAATTTCCTTGGAGCAAAGCTTCTTTATGTTACAATATTTTTTTTTTGTACTTCCACATTGCAAAGATGTTGGCAACTATGTGAAAAAATTCAGAGCAAAACTTTTGTTACATGTATATGAAAGGAAGTACGACTGGTCCTAGCAAAATCTACTGTACCCTTTATATTGCTTTTGTTCCTCTTAGGTTTCTAATGTCATATTCTAATTCCTCTCAGTAAAAACAGTGAAGCAGTTTGTATCAACGATTCCTAGATTTCCTCCTTTTTTCAGTCCCTACTTACTTGAATAACTTAAGCCTTCTCTTAGAGTAGTACAGTTAATCAGTTTCCTTGTCCCCCATCTGTTTCCCTCTAATCCAAAACTTTTCAAACTTTCTGCCCGGTTAGCAGGTCATGAATTGAACTTAGTGAATTGCCAGAGCATTTTTTAAAGAAAGAATTGGAAATAGCAAAGAGTATTGCATATGGTAAAGGTAAATATGATTTGTTAAAACTTTTTTCTACAAACATATATGAGTACTGGATTACACTGTAAAATAGATTCTAGACTACTTTCAAGTGTTCTTTGTAATTAGGTTATCCAGGTTCTTAAAAATCCTTCATTAAGATTTTCAGTGGGGATCAGTATATATGTTAAATTTCTCACCTTAGCACATAAGGCCATTTGTCATCTGGCCACTGGCTCCTCTTTTAAACTAAGCTGCTATCATTGCTCCTTAGGCATGCATTATTCCATCTATATATACTTGAAGTTCTGACATGATGTCTTAATGCCTACTCTTGTCTCTGTCTAGATACCTGTGAAGGTCTAGATACCTATGAGTGATCACCATCTCTTCAAGTTGAAGGCACATTTCTTTCAATCGTTTGACTCGGTTCAAGGCTCTTAAGCCTATGAAAAATAAAATGCTCAACTTCATTCATAATAAGTGCAGTTTCTAAAGCTATAAAGAATTATCATTTTTCATCTATCATATAAATAAAGATTACAATGTTTGGCATCCTGTGTTGGCAAGATTGGAAAAAAGGACTCTTACATTACTGGTAGAAAAATAAATGACAGTTGAGCAAATTCTGTCAAAGAAACAGTTATTCTTTGGCTTAACAATTCTACCTCCGGGAATTTTTTAACAGATATTCTCACTCACATAGGAAGTAAGGCATGTGCTAACAGCATTGTTTGTAATAGGAGTAGGAGAATGGCTGAATAAATTACGGTACATCCTTTTACTTGAATACTCTGTAGCAATGAAAACACTACATGTAGATATGGAAAGAGCACTAGGACGCATTGTTAAATGTCAAAACCAAAGAGAGCAGTATGCATAATTTGTGTTTATTTAAAATCTTTTAATTGTATTTACTTACAAATGTATAAAACTTCTCTGAGGAGTCAATCAAAATTAGTAGCTTGGTTATTCTATAGGAAGGGGAAACTGGTTCAAGGTCAGCAGTAGGAGAATGACTTCCCTATACAGCATTTTATTCTTTCTTATTTTTGCACCTGTTGAATATATTATTTATGCAGCTACATAAATAAAAATATATGTAAAATCAAAAAAGAGTGTACCTTTTTCAAATGTATTCTTAGACCTGCTTACCCCTTTCCCCGCAAACGCGCAAACCCCTTTCAATTGATTTTGGTGCTTTTCGGTTCTGTACTCCCATTGCATCTCCATCATAGAACCTGTCTGAGGGTTGATTATTGTTTTACTTGACTTTTGTCCTCCATTAGAAGCTCTTTAAATATAATAAGTACTGTCTTATATTTTTTTGAATGGCATATACTAATAATCACATAGTTGAGGGATTTGGAGGGGTTAATGTATCTACCTTCCTGACTTTCCACACAAGCTCCCAGATATTTATAATTTTATGTTGTTCAGGATATTTATTATTATTATAGTTCATATTTTCTAATGGAGGATATTGTTTATTATATCCCAGTATTATTTCTGTCACTACCTTACTTGACATATTTTTATTTAAATCTCTGGATTTGTATGTGTTAGCCCCTTTACAAGATTGGCGGCTTTTGAAAGTTGGTCTTCAGGCAGGTGACAGGCAGTGGTATGAGAATCATATAGAGGACTTATTAAAAATAGATTTACAGGGCACATCTCCTAATAAACTGCTTAATCCAGTAGATCTGGGATGGAGCTAGGGAAATTTTTTTATTTTTTAACAAACTCTTCAGATAGTTCTGCTATGGAGCCAGAATTGGAAACAGCTGCTTTAGATATTGTTAGGAAATAGGGAATCAGTTCTTAAAACATAAATAAATGAAGGGTTATATATTAGCTATCACTACCACCTTCTGTAGGTAAAAAGAAGCCCTTCTCAAGCTCAACATCTTGGAAAGTAAGGTAAAGGTCACCAGATTTCATGAGTTGTAAAGTATTTACTGTTTCGCCTGTGTGTGTGGGGCTGTGCTATGTGCAATTCATAGACCCATTCTCTGCTCTCTGTGAGCTTAATTTCTAAATAAAATAAAGGTTGGTGTCAGTATACACTTAGAAGGGCATACTAACATAATTTGTGCAACTCTTTGCATTGTATTAAAATATATTTCTGTTTTCTAGCTTTGTTGATGATTGAAATATATGCTTTCTACTGCTACAGAAAAGTAGACTCTACCCTTTGGAATATTTGTTTTGCTTTGTTTTGTTCCTAACAGTCAGATTGTCATTTTCCTTCAAAAATTTCCCATGGTAGATCATAAAGGTGTGTGAAAGCTTTCACAAACAAGTTCCTTAAATGTAAGGGAACAGAAACACTACGAAGTAAGCTTGTTTGATACAGGTATATTTTTAGAATATATTCAGCCTGAGATGATTTATCATATGGGCACCTAAAGACTTTCCTACAATAAATCAGTTTAACATACAAATTGATCCAGTAATTTTTTATCTCACATTGAAAAATTCTAAGTTCTCCTATGAAATTTTTAATTGCAAGTCATATTAGCAAGAATTAATTAGTGTTTCAGCCAATCATAAGACTTATACTCATTAGGAATTAAATAAAGCTGAATGCATTATTATAGCAGTAACTCAAGATGCTCTTTGCCAATGTTTCCTGAGGATTGCTTTCTTTGCCCTCTTTCATTGACAAGAGGGGGTGATTGAACTATGAAAAGAGAAATATACTGCAAATTTTTGTTAACTTGCATGGTATAAAGCTGTTGATTACATTTGTTCATTTCTAGTTTTTAATGATTATTTATCTAACTATAATTTCTTTAGACTTTTAATACAGGCAGGCTATGATGTTAATATTAAAGATTATGATGGCTGGACACCTCTTCATGCTGCAGCTCACTGGGGTAAAGAAGAAGCATGTCGAATATTAGTGGACAATCTGTGTGATATGGAGATGGTTAACAAAGTGGTAAGGCCTTTTAAATGTATTTTAAACATTTTAACTTTTAGGAATATAATTTTAGTCTTAAAAATATTAAAAGAATATAAATTATATAATTGTATTAAGTTTTACTAACTAAAGTAATATTCTGTCAATTACTTACTGATTTTTATTATTAATTGTTTAAGCCTTTTTCAGCTACCTATGAGGTGGTTTTGGCCTTTATTCAGCATAGAAAGAATTGCTGTTTTTTCAATAATCATTATTACCATATATGTAGAGTAGATTTGGGTATTTCAATTTATATTACAATGTATTTTTAAGAATTTATAACTTAAGAAAATTTTGGATCTCTATAAGAATGTTTTCTTCCATTATTATATTTATGAGTTGGAATACATGTAGAAGAGTGTTTCTAATTCTTTGTACGTTATAGTTCAGTTAGCTTGCTTATAGTAGCTTTTTAAGTGACAAGGATAGTCACTTAAACAACTGAGGGTTTTGTATCAGGTGAGAACAGTAAAAACCATAAAGTTGTATGCCAGATAAGATTATTGAGATGCAACATCTAGTCTCCTAGTTTTGCAGATGAGAAAAGTTTAACGAGGTAAGTGATTTACTTGAATGTTACCCCATTAGGTAGAGGGAGCAAATGTTATATAAGTGCTTTTTGCAAAATCATGAACATATTCAAGTTATAAGATTCCTTATTAGATTTTTCTCCTTTGATCCTTTTCAGGTGCCATTATTCAGTTACCACTGTTACCAGTATTCTTACTAGTTCCCTCCCACCCCATGTCCATAGATGATAAGGTTATTTACCAGCAGTTGTAGAGCTCTAAACATGTCTCTTCTAGTGAGCTTAATTTTCCTCAACTTCCATTGGATATATCCCTTATATATTTTATTTCATAGGCTAATGTAGTAAATTACTTAGCATAGGATCCTAAAATGATCTTATTTTTATTCATTGTGTTGTATTGTATTGTGTCCATTAAATATGGGTGCTGATGCTGGTTACTCTTAATAAATGCAGTTTCTAATTAGGGATCTGCAAAGGAAAGAGATATAACACATACCTAAGATTTTATCCACAGGTAAGTGTGTGGAGGTTGAAGGTGCTAGTGTAGATGTGTGTCTTAGTTATTGCCATAAAGAGGTAAAGGAACCCCCTGAACTTCTTGGTTCTTTCTGGAGTACTTCATATATTTTTTTTAAATAAGAAATGTGCAGGCAAGAAAAATCATAGGAAATGGTGAAAATCTTCAGGCAAGTCAAGATAAAAAATGTTGGAGAGTGATCCATCTGTAAATATAGGTTTGCCCTTAAAAATGATTGTCTTCAATCTAAATTTGTATCAAAACTATTGATAATTTGTTTTGTCTGTTTTTTTAAGTTTTCTGTTTTGTAATGAGCATTAGAAGACAGATAAATGTTGATACTACTTAATTTTAAGTTAAAGGCCAGCTGATTTTAGCTTGGTAATCCATATTCCTCTCCTGTGTAGAAATTTCCTCAGCAGCTGGGATTTTTCTGAAGAAATTAGCAAATTAATTACTTGTGTACCTTCTGATCTCTGTTCTACATTCCTGTCTCCCAAATTGTGCCCCCTACAGGCCACTTGTCCACTGACAGGGTCAGTGCTGATACTGGTTCATTCAGTGATAGTGGCCTCCAGATAAGGACCAGAAGAGAGAAGCTTATTACTTGAAATAGTTTTCCAAAAAGATTATATCACTTCCTACTTTAAACATCTTGTTTTGCTAGTAAAACATACACAATATATAGTACATATGAGAAAAAATTATTTTATCTTGCACCTGTCCTATCATTGTCCAACTCTTATGCCATATAATTCATAATTGTGCTCTATCTAGAGAGAAACTACACATAAAATCAGTTTGCTTTATGTTCTTTTTTTCTATATTACTATTAGCAGTTCCTTGGGTCACCTTATATTTTAATATCTCCTCATTTTATCACATTAGTGCATCTTTATATGATCTTAGAGAATTGAGCCTCATATTTCTTAAAAATTTTTGGTTCTTAACTTGTTTGGGGACAGTGCTATCCTTTTCACAACTGTGTAAAGTTACCTGAGTTTTGCAGATTCAGAAACATGATCAGAAAGTCAAGTAATTTTCATAACACCTTAATAATTGTTTCCATTTAGTCTGCTAAGTTCTTTGCAACTTTTCTTAGTTTTTGTGTTCTCATATGTTTTATTTTTCCTGATACTAACTCATAAGTTGTAAAAATGTGATTTTTAAATTTTTATCAAAATATGATTTTTCTTTGAAAGTGTCAGAAGTTTTCAGACTTTTTAATAGCAAGGGGCTACATAATATTCATAAGATTCCAAAGACTCTTATGACATAAATATACACAATACAGCTCCCTTTATTTTTATTTTTATTTTTTTTGAGAATTATATTCTATAGTAATGGAAGATATTTTAATATGACTTAATTTGATCATTTTGCCTGTGTGACCTAGGCTGTCTCTGTTTTCATTGGCTACATTTTAAAATATTTCATGCTCAATCAAAACAAATTCTTCTTAATTGTGTAAGCCTGCCTATATAAATTTATCTTGTCATTTGATACTTTCTTCAGTACTTGCAGATTAAAATTTTTTACTAAATTTCTTATTAAAATGATATCAAGAAATGTAGTTAAGATACTTTCGAAGTTTAGGTAAATTCTTTACTAATAGAAAACATCATTTGGGAAATGTGTAATATAGAAAATGCAATAAATCATATCATAGAAAGCCTGAAATTTTTCTCCATGAAAATGGGGAAAATATTCTAAAGTTACAGTATTTAGAAATGTAAGCCTCATTTCTTCAACTTATTTGCAAACTCTATAACGCATTCGCTGTCATTTTAACTTATAAGTTATGTGATACAGATTTTAAATAGAAAGGTTTTTATTTTATTTTCCTTAACTAATTAAAAGAATTTTTACTAGAACATACTCGAATATTAGCTTTTTAAAAATATTAACTAAGGTGCCTTTGTAGTTGGAATTTTCTTTAAATGTAGTATTACAGTCATTAGTAGACAATTTTTTAGCTTCATAGCTGCCATTTTAAAGATTTAAGTAAATTACAAAATTGCTACTGTTATTCTGTCTGAGCATTTTATTTTCTGTAAAGCAATGGAACAAAAGATTCAGATTATATTCCCACTTTCTCTTCATTACCTGCATGACCTTGGGCAAATACCACATACTCAGAGCCTAGGTTTCTTCATCTGTACAATGGGAATCATAATAATGCTTGTTCTGACTGTTTTATTGGTTGTTGTCAAGATGAAGAGAGGTCATACATGCAAAACCAGTTCAATTAGAACAAGTGAGGAAGGAAGAGTGAAGGAACTGTGCGGTTAAACAATGGCACTAGGGTGGCTCTAGTAATTTACAGATGTATTGAACTGATTTTTTAAGCAGTAATTTTTTAAGATGGTTTTTATGATTGAGTTTTTATTTTTTTTATACCTCAGTGTGTGCCCTCCTCAATAGTTTCCTGGTTGCTTTGAGTGATTGTTTATGTGCCCTACTTTATTACTACCCCATTAATGACACAAAGTAACCTTATAGTAGTTACATTTGGTTAGCTTCATAACTACCCTATCAGTTGTTTAAAGAGCATGGTTATGTTAAGTTACTGAGTTTATGGGTGTGCTTTTTTGAAATTAGAAACTTTTTTTTGTGATTATAGCCTGAGTCTTATTTCTACTGTTTATTCTTTATCAGCTGTTGTTTGCAAAGTAAGACTCATTTGTTGAGGGAGAAAGTAAAAAGAAATGTTAGCAAGGTGATTCTGTTTCTTATTCCTATAAAGGAATTTTCCTTTATAACCGCATTGCATTTACTTGCTGCTAAAATTTTATTACAATTCTTTAAAATGTTCAAGGTGCAATATTTCATTTATGGAGAAGGATTGATAAATACTTAACATAAATAATTTAAGTAGAAACCAGTGAGATATTAAACATGGTTTTGAACACATTTTGCTGAACAAGTGTAGCATGTGTAACATTATAGAACTAATCATACAAAGTTTGATAGAGCAACACTGGAATTAATATACATTAATAATCTAAAAGTCACATTCTAATTTTGAGCAATTATTTTGCCTCACAGCCCTTATTCTTATATGCTAAGAAATTTAATTCTTAGCATTTAATACTCAAGGTGGAAATGGAGGGAAAAGGTTTATTAAAGCTAAAACTTTCAGTCTGGGTTGGGAAGGATAGATTGCCTCTTAATTTCCTACTGTGAAGACCTTATAACAAGAAAAGGCAGATACAAAAGTATCTTTGAATATTGTAAATTTTAAATAATATACATTCCCCTATCTTGATAAAGCAACATTTTATGTAACTTTTAAGATAAATGTCATAGACCGTATCTTTTATTTTATGAACAGACAGGGAAACTAGCTCAAATATTTATTGAGTAGCTTATATTTTATTGTGTTAGGATATGTAACTCCTATCTAAGTAGATGTCACTATCCTGATATTGGTGTAGAGTTGAGGGTTGTACAATGTTTTATTTGTTTTTAAATGGAAGAATTTATATGATTTTAGAAGTCATTGTTACCTTCCCATCTGGCTTCGTTGTGCATATGGTACACCTATTATGAAAGAAATTTGAATTTCCTTTCCAAGTGATTTCTAGTTGAAAAAAATTTAAATATTTTGGCATTTTTGAAACCTGTACTAATAGGGTTATTATGGGGACTAATGTAGGTAGCAGGAAAAATCCTTCCTATGTGTGATCAGAAGCTCTTTTTCTTTTTTATTTAGTAGTTTTTATTATATTTATTAAATTCTCGTTTAGTCCCCTTATATCTCCCTCTGCAATCACCAGCCACACTGTTGTCCATGTCCATGAGTCCTTTTTCCTTTTTTGCTCAATCCCTCATCCGGCTATCTATGAGTCTCTCTCTATTTTGCTTGTTCAGTTTGTTCATTAGATTCCACATATGCATGAAATCATATGATATTTATCTTTCTCTGCCTGGCTTATTTCACTTAGCATAATGTTCTCCAGGTCCATCCATACTGTCGCAAAGAGTAAAACTTTTTCTTTTTTTATAGCTCAGTAGTATCCCATTGAGTAAATGTCCCATAGTATACTCATCTACTGATGGACACTTGGGCTGCTTCCGTATCTTGCAATTGTAAATAGAGCTGCAATGAACATAGGGGTGCTTATGTTCTTTCTGATTAGTGTTTTGGGTTCCTTCAGTTATAGTCCCAGAAATGGGATCCCTGGGTCAAAAGCAGATCCATTTTTAATTTTTTGAGGTAACTCCATACTGCTTTCCACCGTGGCTGCACCAGTCTGCATTCCCACCAACAGTGCAAAAGGGTTCCTCTTTTTCCACATCCTCAACAGCACTTTATTTGTTGATTTATTGATGATTGCCATTCTGACAGATGTGAGATGATATCTCATTGTGGGTTTTTTTTCTCTTTTTTATAAGGTATATTTTATTGATTTTGCTATTACAGTTTTTCCAGTTTTTTCTCCTATGCCCCCCTCTCCTGGATACTTCATGTGCATGGGTCATGCATATAAGCTCTTTGGCTTCTCCATTTCCAATACTATTCTTAACGTCTTCCTATTTATCTTGTATTCTCCCCTTTGCCCCTCCCCACTGAAAACCTCCATATGATCTCCATATCTATGGTTCTGTTCCTGTTCTAGTTGTTTAGTTTGTTTTTTAATTCATTTTTGATAGTTGTGAGTTTGTTGTCATGTTACTGTTCATAGTTTTGATTTTCTTCTTTTTCTTAAGTAAGTCCCTTTAACATTTCATATAATAATGCTTGGTGATGATGAGCTCCTTTAGCTTTACCTTGTCTGGGAAGCACCTCACCTGCCCTTCCGTTCTAAATGATAACTTTGCTGTATAGAGTAATCTTGGTTGTAGGCCCTTGCTTTTCATCACTTTGAATACTTCTTGCCAGTCCCTTCTTGCCTGCAAAGCTTCATTTGAGAAATTAACTGATAGTCTTATGGGAACTCCTTTATAGGTAACTCTTCTTTTCTCTTGCTGCTTTTAAGATTCTCTCTTTATCTTTAACCTTTGACATTTTAATTTTGATATGTCTTTGTGTAGTCCTCTTTGGATCCATCTTGTTTGGGAATTTCTGTGCTTCCTGGACTTGTATGTCTATTTCCTTTGCTAAATTAAGGAACTTAATTTGTCAAAATGTTCAGAAATTGTTTGTGTGGATAGTTTTAAAACTTTGTGAATATACTAAGAAAAAAATTGAATTCTATACTTTAAATGGGTGATTTGTGAATTATATCTAAATAAAGTTGTTAGGAAAGGTCTGTCAGCTGCTTCTCTCTCACAGTGATTTCTCATACATCTTCTTTGAGTTATGTGTACTATGTTTTATAACTATCATAAAAATGTTATCTTTTTTCTATATAATCATAGAGTCACCAAAGGCATTTTATAATTCATTGAGTTTTTACTATCACCTCCCCTTGTTTCTTACCTAGGGCCAGACAGCCTTTGATGTAGCAGATGAAGATATTTTGGGATATTTAGAAGAGTTACAAAAGAAACAAAATCTGGTATGTTTGATGACTGTCTAAAGATTATCTACATTAGTAAATTCTCTTAATAGCTTTGAATTTCAGACAGGTTAAAAAAAAAAAAAAAGAGTATTCTTGTAATGTTTTGTGCTTTCTGACCATAAAACTAAAATGACAGTGAAAGAGAATAAAGGAGTAATGGTGGTATTTTACCTGTGTGTTACTTATTCCCATTTTAAATTTCCCATCATAAAGTAAATACTTATATAATGTATATGTCCTGAAGAATAACATGGTCTTCTGAGTTTATAAGACATTTTACTTAGGCCCTGGTGGGCATGGCTCTGTTGGCTGGGTATCATCCTGCAAATCTAAAGATTGCAGGTTCAATTCCTGATCAGGGCACGTGCCTGGGTTGCGGGTCCGGTCCCCAGCAGGGCTACAGCAAGAAGCAGCCAATTGATGTTGCTCTCCCTCAATTTCTTTCTCCCTTCCTCTGTTTCCAGAATCAATAAAAGTAAGTTTTCTTAGAAGACAGAAGCTATAAAATCTCATATTTCTCAAATAGCAGGCCCTGGAGAAACAAGGCATGATGTAGCTAGAAAACAGATTTTTAACTAAAATGTCATCAGACTTCCTAAGTGGTGATTGAACCCTGGGTTTCTAGTGAACAAAAGTTGAGAGGGCTCTAAAAGAATCCAACTTATTCCTTCATGGAGTTTTTAACTATCTTACCTTTTTAATTCTTTATGCAAGCCCCTTTCTTTTCAGGTACAACTTAAATGTTTTCTTTATTTTGTTTAGTGTTTGTTATGTTAAATTTTATGTTTTACTGATTAATGTTATTTTAATAGTATTCTTATTTTCCTTTGCATAACTTTTATAAAGCTCCATAGTGAAAAACGGGAGAAGAAATCTCCACTAATTGAATCAACAGCCAATATGGACAATAATCAGTCACAGAAGACCTTCAAAAAGTAAGTAAAATATTGCCCTGGCTGCTGTGGCTCAGTGGATTGAGGGCCAGCCTGTGAACCAAAATGTCCCTAGTTCGATTCACAGGGCACATACCTAGGCTGCAGGACAGGTCCCCAATTCAGGGCATGCGAGAGGCAACCTATTGATGTATCTATCACACATCAGTGTTCCTCTCCCTCCCTCCCTTCCTCTCTCTAAAAATAAATCTTTTAAAGTAGATTTTGTTATTGCTATGAATGGGTTGGCATGATGATCACAGGCATGATTGTTAGATTTTGTGTATCTGGAAAAAATTAATGTATTTTGACCTTTTGTTTTTATAATTATTTGAAAGCTATTTTCCTTTCACAGCAAAGAGACATTAATCATTGAGCCAGAGAAAAACGCATCCCGTATTGAATCTCTGGAACAAGAAAAGGTTGATGATGAAGAAGAAGGAAAGAAAGATGAATCTAGCTGCTCTAGTGAAGAAGATGAGGAAGATGACTCAGAATCAGAAGCTGAAACAGGTAAGATTTGAAAGATAAAAGGGTTTTCGGTGATTTTTTTATTCAGTGTAAAGTAAGATGAGATCAGACTTTAATTTTGCAACTTTTCAGACTGATTTGCTACTTGTTTGGATACCTACCAAGTCAGTAAATTACCTTTCAGGTAGTTCTCTAATTAATTAGAGACTCTTGTTCACCTTTTCTTTTCTGACCTTTTTAGGTTTGAAGGTGCAGAGACTTCCAAGTCTCCCTTAGGATGGTATAGATAGGGCGTAAATGGGTTTGCAGCAATTCAAGAATGTTCCTGCTATTTTCTGAGGCCCAAAAGTCCAGAAGTAGGTCCCAGCAGCATCCCAAATATTACCTAAAAAGAGTAAAATTTTAGAAGTTGGGGATGAATCAAGATACTTTCCTGTGGGGGTATAGGGTAATTTACTTTGAGAAATTTTAATGACACAACAAAGTATACTATAATAAACATTCATATTCCAACCATCAAGACTTATTAACTGTATTTGCTTTAAATTTATCTTCTTTTTGTACCCTAGTCTACTTCCCTTTAAAGCCTTTATTCCCAAAGACAATCATTGAGTTTTTCCTGCAATCTTCTAGTCCATTTTTATGTTTATACTTATCTAACATGTAGCTTCAGAAATATACATAGTAATTGTATGGTTGTTTTGTGGGTCTTTTAAAAAGATTTTTTTTATTCGTATTTAGAGAGAGAGGAAAGGAGGGAGAAAGAAAGGGAGAGAAACATTGAGAGGTTGCCTCTCACATGCCCCCAGCTAGGGACCTGGCCCACAATGAAGGCATGTGCCCTGACCAAGAGTTAAATGGGCAACCTTTCGCTTTGTGATGCAACGCTCAACAAACTGAGCTACGCCAGTCAGGGCTTGTTTTGTGTTTTTATTTTTACACCTTAAGAGTTATTATGCAACTTGCTTTTCTTTTCACTCAAAAGTTGTATTTTTTAGATCTGTTCATAGCTGTATCGTTACGTAACTCATCCCTTTAGTTGCTCTATAATATTCATTAAATATATCCATTTCCCTTCTGATAAATATTTACCTTATTCCAGTTTTTGGTGTTGCAAATAATGCTGCAGTGATCATTTGTGTAATTGCCTCCTTGTGTATAAGGATGAGAGATTCTCTAGTAGATATACTTTAAAATTGAATTATTACTCACATTTTCAATTTTCATAGATGCTCCAAAAGTACTTTATGAAGCTACTATAACAATTTACATTCTTTTCCTTTTTATTATCAAGGATGCTGTTTTTCTGCATTTTTTCTCTCACCTATGTTTTCATAGATTTTACCAAATTGCTTATATTAATTCATATTTTTCTTTTTCTGTATCAGTTAATGACTCACAGCTTCTGTACAGCATGAGATTCCAGTATTGCCTTCTCAATGAGTTGCATAACTTGATGTTTTAACATAACTTTATCAGAAAAATATATACCATTTCCATTAAGATTTTGTTCAGTGAAAAACCTATCATCATTATCAAAACCAGTTTTGGTGGCCTTTGTTAAACACAAATTGAGCCCTAGAACTTCTTGGACTACCTATATGTCCTCTAGAAACAAAATAACAGTTTTGAATCATTTTATTTTTACTCAGCAAAATATTTCCTATAAGAAAATATGAGAAGCTAAACATTGCCAAATAAACAAATATTGAGGAACATACTGGTAACTGTTTCCCATTTAAAAAAGCTAACAGATACAGGTTAGCTTTGTTGCTAGGTGATATGTTTGGGATTCCTTTTTTTTTTTGAAGTTTGTTAATCATACAAGTAAATTATTTTTCAGTAATACACAGATTTTTATACACACACACACACACACACACACACATGGGAGAGAGATTCTAGTCACTTAGGGCTTTAATTTTTTTATGTATTTGCTGTCACATTGCTGGTCAGGTGAATCAGTATATCTGTTGCCTTAGTGACAGTAATATGGGCAAAATTGGAAGCTAAAGCAACAGGTAGTCATTGAATATATAATTTATTTCTATAATGTGCAAATTAAATTTTTTTTAATTATAAAAGCAAATTATATGAGAACCAGCATGCAGTGTTTAAGAATGCAGACTGATTTCATGCATATAATTGTAGATGTAAGTAATTTATTTAATTTCAGATTTCTTTGTAAAATCAGGGTAATTATACCTGCTTTACATTAGTACTGTATAGCTATCAGTTGCTTTATATGTTGACTTTCATATAACAATTGTATAAAATTCTACACTAATGCGTTAAGTGTGATCAGTATACACATGCTTACCCAATGTCACTTCAGTTAAATTTGTGCTATTTTCCTTGTTCAAGTTGAAATGATATTATGAAATTTAAATTGTCTCAGATACCTTTGTAAGTATTTAAAGTTATTTCTATATAGTTAATCTCCTCCTTGTGCGACATGCCTTGGCCCCAATCTATAGTAAAATATATAAGTATGAATTAAACTACATGCACATGTACACAAGAAAGCCAGGACTAGAACCCAGATCTCCTATTGTATGTGTCAAGTCTTTTATACTTATGTATAAGAGTTCAAGAACTGGAAGTCCAGGCATCTCGCAGAGATTTCTGAGGTACTGCTACCTAATTTTTTTCATTGTCCCTTCTATATAATTCACTGTTCAATGGTAGGCACTGAGGACCTATTTAAAATAAAGAAGACCTCAGATTTAGGCCTGTCTTGCCACTGGACTAGCAATTTTCCTTATTTGTTTTGGTTGAAATTTCCTTGTAAGATAAAAAGAATTGACCTGGATAGTTCTATAAACTCTATTGTTCTATAAATATAGATAGAACTGGTTACCATCAAATTGTATTGTATTAGTCCCCTGTTTGGAACTTAACCAATACCAGTCACTCTGCTTAGTTTCTCACTGAGCTAACTTTAAATGTTCCTCTGAAGCATTGTACTATGATAATTTTGTTCTTCCTGTTGCTAATAGTTGTGCCAGGAAAATTTGACTCTGTCTCAAGAATTAACCCATGTAAATGCTGTGTGGTTTCTTCTCTCTCACTCTTCTAATATCAACAAATCTTTGTCGTACTTTATTTGGCAAGCTTAAGAAGGCAGCCATTTCCCTGTAGAGCTATAGCTTGATTTGACAATTTCTCAACGGTTTCTTTTTTCTACTTTTTGTATGGTTACTTCCTTGAGAAACTCTTTGACATAAAATAACTATTTTACTGAACTTTCTTTGATGAATTATTTACCAAAACATTTTTTTAAACCAAACCAGTTTTTAATCAGCGTTCTTTTTATAACTCAGATGAAAATAGGAACCTAACCAAAAGTTTAATTTCCTTTCCGATAATTTATAAATTTGAGAGGAGGTTGAGGGAATAAGAAAGTAAGAAAGGGAGGCACTATTTGTACTTTTAGATTTTTTCCTCTAGGACTTGGAAAATTTTCCTTCTCCATTAAAATCAAATGGATAGAAGGGCTTCAGTAATATTAATAATGTTTACTTAAGTTGGATAGTGGACACCTGGGGTTTGTTTCATTATTATTCTTAAACCAAACATAAATGTTTACATACATATGTAGACATTTTTGGTGTGTAGATTTCACTGATATAAAACAAATTTTAAGCCAAAAGAAAATAGAGAGAAAAGGAAAAAAATTAAAATGAAAGAAAACTTATTAAATTTTATTTTTATTGTTTATTTCTTCTTCTAGACTGTAAGCTTTATGCAGTTAAGGTATTTTGTCTTTTCTTTGACTGATACATTCCCAGTACTTAGGACAGTACTTGAAATGTGGAGACAATAAATATTTATTGAATACTCTCCATTTAAGTGGATTGCTTTCTAGGAAGATGGTCTAATTAGGTTATACACAATTTGTATTTAACTGTGCTAAGAGGCTTAGCTTTGTTGAAGGAAAAGAGGTATTATTCAACAATGAGGAAAAAAGTTTGTTACACTGAGTCTAGCTGATTCGGTTTATTTGGAAACCTAAGGTTATAGCAATTTTTTAATGTTGACAGTTTGGCGTTGTACTTTGGTATAGTTTGAAATATGCTTTTCACCTTATTAACATTTTACAGATGTTTTCATAGTCACAAATAGAACTGAATCGTTGTAAATTCAGATTGTTGGTGGGATGTTTATACTTGCCCTAAAGATAAAGCTTTTTAAATATCATCTACTTCTAAAGTATAACAGCATACAGTAATGATAACTTAAGATGGAAAATTTCTTTGGAAAATTGGTGATCAAAAGAAGGGAGGGAGGTAGTATAAGGAAAAGGATTATCTTATAGGGCTCTAAAGCACTATACTTCTTCCCCAATGTATAGAAGGATGCCTATCCTACCCCATTTTTAAACCAAAAGAATGTTTAAAACTAGATAAAATTACCTTTGACCATTTGGAAAATAAGCTTTTCTAGTTACTTTATAAATTGTAAAGATTTAAATTACATGTGACCATTTTGGTAAAAGCCAGTCTGACAAATATGTTTAACAACAGTCTGAATTTTTTCTAGCATCAGATTTATATTTCTAATATATTCAAAAATCTTTTTCTCAGTGATTACCAGTTGGAAATTGTCCTGATACATTGTGAAAAGAGATTTAACCTGACATTATGCCCATTTAACTATAGACTTTTTAAGGGTGAAAGGCATGCTCTTTGTGACACTGAAGCACATGTTTTGTCCAGCATCTAAGCTGATTATTCACAAAAAGCACTTACAGATTTTCTAGAATAAAAAGGAGCCATCAGTTTTAGATATATGTTGTTGATCCATTAGAAAACCGCAGTTCTTGTAATGCTTTTAGTACACTGTATTTATGCATTCAAGTTTTAAATAGCAACTTAAAAGATTTTAAATTTTTCTATAGTGTCAAAAGTAGAAAATTCAGATTCTATTTGTGCTTTTTATTGTTTGAAGCTTTGTCATATTTCTTCATATTATCTTATATACTTTAGCATACATACTGAGACATTTCTAGAAAGTCCTTTAAAAATTCACTTGTTAAAAGGGATAATAATAGTGGGAGAAGTCTTTGAATTAACAAAATCTTAAACAAAAATAGAATATAAAACAGTGTTTTCCCAGTCATTGAAACCAAATATGTATAGAATCTTGACTCTTAATGTTCTTGTTTTTTTTATTAAAATAGATAAGACAAAACCCATGGCTGCAGTGACTAATACTAATACTTCTAGTACACAAGCAGCTCCTGTGGCTGTTACAACGCCTACTGTGTCATCTGGTCAGGCAACACCTACATCACCTATTAAAAAGGTAAGCCAAAATTGTGTTTGCTAAGAATGTATATTTTCTGTTTAAGTATCATTTGGGCTAATGCATTAAGACAGTTCTAAAATTTTTTAGTTTATTCCAAAAGTATTTAAGGTTTTAGAGTATGAATATTTTTTCTGTAATTTGAGATTTCCTCTGAACTATATTAATTCTTTTTAAATGCTTTTGCAATTGATAGTATAGTTGACAGTTATCAGAAATAAATGGTAGGAAGATTAAAATTTTCATATGAAAATTAATACTCATGGTAGTTTTTATTTCACATGAAATTTTGAGAAACAATTTTTTTTAAGTCCGTTACCTCTGTAAAGTAAAGGTGCATTTTGGTAATTTTACGTGAGCATTAAGTTAAGCACAAAAAGTACTACCACAAGTCAATGAGAAAACTAGAATCTAGATTTTCTAACTCAATACAAAGCACCAAGTACACAAGATGGCATACCAGTAAAGAAGAGCATAATCTTTGATGACAAACCAAAGATTAGCTCCTGACCCCACCTGTTATAAATTTATGCCTTGAGTGAGTTACTTTCTCATCTATCAAAAAGAAAAAAGATAATAAACGAAGAAAGTCAATATTGTAAGCTTTGATTGAGAGAGAGCCTGGCTAGTGACTAAAGCTCCCAAAATGTTAGTTTCATTTCTTCCTCTTCTCTGTTATTCTGTTCTCCATTTGTTCTCTTTCCTTCTTGCTTCCTGTTCTCCACCAAACAGTGCTTTTTCACTAGTGTTTTAATCTTTTTAAAGACTTTCTTTTTTCCTGCTACTCCAGAACCTGTATTTCTTTAAACCCAAATTAAAGATTAAAAGTTCTGTTTCCTACTTACCTCTTTTTAAAGACTTCTTTCCATCAGCCCTCACTTATCTTTAATGGGCATACTTATGTCCCTCTGTATGTACACACAAATGCATGTGCACACACACTTTTATTTTTTATTATTTTTAAGATATTATTTATTTATTTTTAGAAAGGGGAAAGGAGGGAGAAAAAGAGAGAAACACTGATGTGCGAGAGAAATGATTGGTTGCCTTGTGCATGCCCCCAACCAAGGACCTGGTCCGCAACTCAGGCATGTGCCCTGACCAGGAATCAAACCAGAGACCCCTCGGTTTGCAGTCCGGTTTGGAGTCCGGTACTCAGTCCACTGAGCCACACCAGCCAGGCTACCCCCCGCCCCGTTCTTTTTTTTTTTTTTTAGTTTTTGCAAAACCAATTAAGAATTGGTTGCAGTCAATATAACACTTGACCCCTAAATACTTGAGTGTGTATCTCTAAGTCACAAAGTTATTACCTTTCACTCCCATTCTAAAATGATCATATTTAGGAAATTGAACTTCGGTATAACACTATTATCTATGTTCACTAATGTACAGATCATACTCAAGATTTTCCCAATTTTACTCGTAGTTATAATTACATCTTTCTGTTTGATTTTTTAAATCACGGGCACACTCGGGGATTGAACATTTTCTGAAGTTGTCATGTCTCTGCCTTTGGATTTCTTGTTTTGTTGCTTGTCTGACGTCATTTGGTTTGCATGAGTTTGAGGACTGATTTTAAATCCCTATAGTGTTTCTATCTCAGTGTCCATCTTGCTAATCTTTAGACCTGGCTCCATGTGGTCAAAATGTGAACCTTTTAAAATCATAAAGTAGAGAATATTTTTAAAATCTACATTGTTAATAATAACCTTCCTCTAAAACTTTTCCTAAGGAAAGCAATAATGTGCATTCTTAGTGGTAGAATGTATGGATTTCACTGGTACGGTTTGAATGTCAGGAAGCAATATGAATGAGTAGTTGTCCTTACCTGCTCTGTTCTAGAACTGAGGGCTTCTTGAATTCAGCTACATTCCATGTTCATATGATCGTACTTACACTTTAAAATTCAGAAGCAGCCTGTCTCTGCAGGATTTGTAAAATAGTTGTGCCATACATAACTGGTTTCACCATGAGTTGCTCTAAAGTTTTATTTACTCCTAGAACCCCTATATACTTCTTCAGTGAATACTAAACTGTAGCTTTTTGACTTACTATCTTTTAAAACTTAGATTATCAGAAGTTTCCTAAAGCTTCATCCCCTTGGAATAGTTGGCAAATAAACTGGCTGTCATTCTTTTGAGTACCTAAGTACCACAGTCAATTACAATAGACTTCTTGTAATCGATTATGTTTTTCTCAGGCATAGCCCATATTTATGGCAGTTTACTTTTTTTATGCCAACTACCTTAATTGAAAGTACATACTTAATAACTCTGTTAGCGAGCTAATAACCTGTTTGCTTATAAGATTCTGATCCAGAATTTTTCTAATTTCGTAATTAAATCTATCTAATGACAACTATTTGCTTCTATAGTTTGCATATTTAGAAATTTCAGTTCTCAATTTCAAGCATCTTAACTTAATTTGTAGATTATCTTGTTTCAGTGTTTGTTTTTTAAGGTCCTGTAGCCATATTTTCAAATTCAAGGTGTACAAAAAATCCGAAGTGTTATTTTATGGATGGAGCAATCTTCTTATCAGTATTGTATAATTTTTAAAGCCTCTTTAAGTTCAGTAATACTTTATGTACTTTAATTTAGAATTATAGTGTTTTTTAAGTTTGTTTCAGGATTTTCCCTGTAATGTAGAGACGTAAAAGATACAAATTTCCTTCCTGAATTGTTCATTTGTAAATGCATCTTTAAAGATTTTGCAATGAAGAGTTCTATTTTTAGATTCCCGCTTAGTACTATGCATCTACTACCTAGACATAGTTATCTCAAGTTCTCTAGTTCTTCACCAGTCTATAAACTACACGTGAGCTCTCCACACATGCTTAAGCAAGGAATCAATCACAAACAAGGAAGCTCTGAAAAGTGTTAAATATCATTTATAATTTCATAATAACTTGGGGTAACTACAGAGAAACATGGCTATATTTACTTTAAATGCTCTTCCCTTAAGCTCTCAACTTCTTCAGCTAAAAATAAAGAACTATTTCTGTAGCAGTGCAATCAGGCCTATGATTTGTGGAAATGTTAGCTATGAAACCATCAGTTTAACTTTATGATTTGAAGTTTTATCTCACATTAAGTTTATATAGGTCTTTAGTCAAAATAAATATTGGGATCTCTGAAAAAGATTACTTGCTCTGCTATATGCACATGGATTTCAATAAGTATGAACTTTTCTTTACTAGGTGGTAAAAAGTAGAATTTTCTTGAAATTAAGTGTTTAGTTCATTGAATCTAATCATTAAGCATAATAATAACTTAAAAGACTACTATGTGCTGTAGGTATATAAAGTATACCAATGAAATTGTACTAATGTAGAATTATAGTTTAAAATGGAAGAAATCATATTTGATGTAGTGAAATTAGGACATTGAGATAGACCTTGAAGAATGAGTAGTATTTCAACTAAACAGAGAAAGAAGACTTGTACAGTTTGTTGAAAGGAAGAAAAGAAACAATGTGAGCCAAATAGGGCTAATATGGAGTATTATGCATGAAAAATGAGTTGTCTAGTTTGTTTGATTTATAGGGTACATATACAAAATAAAACAGGAAAAGTAGAGCCAAATTGTGAAATGTCCTCATTCTATGGTTACATTTTTTTTTTGTTTTTTTTTTTTAACAATATGATAATAGAGAATTATAGATGTTTGAACAAGGCCATGAGAAAATTACTCTTTATGGAGTATTATTTTGATAACAATGTACAGGTACATTTGAAGATGAGAAGCTGGTTGAGATAAGGTTTATTAGAAAGTCACTGAAGTTGCTCAGGATAAGAATGTAAATTACAGACAGTGGTCTTACAAAGAAGAGAAGGCGATTTAGAGACTTGTCACCTAGTTTGTAAGTGGAGGAAGGTGACCAAAAATGTCTCACATGACTAAGAAGTCTCAGTTGAAGAGATTATTGGTGCCATTAACAGAAATAGGGAACTGAGAGTTGGTCTGGAAATAAAGGTGTTTGATTTTAGGCATGTTGAGCGTCACGTTCCCATTATTGTTCTATGTAGTCCATTCTAAAGGTAAATAGAACTTCAGGAATGGTCAGGAAAGCGATTTTAGGAATCATACTGAGCTGAAGAGTAACAGACTGAATGCAGTTAATATTTAGCCTACTCCCAAACCCCACAAGAAGAAACTGGAAAGATAAGATGGTTGGGGGATCTGAGAACAGACTCTTGGAGTACTGCTGTTACAGGGCTATTAGGAGGACAGTTGCTAACAAGAGCAACAAAAAGACCTAAAAAGGGGGATGATCAGAAGAAGAGTAGGAAAGTCAAAACAGTGCCCTATTATGAAAGCCAAAATAAGAGTTTCAGGGAGCAGATATAGTTGAATATTTCAGAGTGGTTCACTTACACACCAAGTAAAATTGAAACGTGCTTTTTAATACATACACCAGAATGTAAATGCAAATTTACGTTAGGCAGAATGGAAGTATATCAATTACTATAGTGCAGCAAATATTTGCTTCAAAATTGATAATAACTGCCTCATTTTTCTCAACTCCAAAATAATAGTAATAGTATTTCATCAGGTAGAATTAAATGAGATAACCCATGTGAAGCACTTAGCTAAGGGCCTGACACCAATAAACATTTGTTGTTTCCATTACAACATTCAGTAAGTGTTACCTGCTGTATTACTCTTTTATCATGAACAAATAACATTTGTTTCCAGTTTGGGGGAGGTTCTAGGACAGGGATTGGTAACCACGGTCTGTGGGCCACGGGTGGTCCCCACTGCCTGCTTTTGTGGAGCCTGAAAGTTAGAATTGTTTAAAATTTTTTTAATGGTTGTGGGAGAGGGAATCAAAAGAATATTTTATGACATAAATTCCAATTCCAATGTTTTTACCTAAAATTTTATTGGAACACAGCCACATTTTTCACTTATGTATTACCTATGGCTGCTTTTGTGCTACAACAGCATAGATGAGTAGCTACAACAGAGAACAGAGATTCTCTGGTCTCGAGCCTAAAATTTAGTTTGGCCCTTTACAGAAAAAGAATTTGCCAACCCCTGTTCTAGAGTACTATGACTTTAATTTCAGAAATCACTTAACCAATCCACTCAGTGCCCATCATGTGTCATAAAATATTTCAGTTTCCTGAACTTTTTCAATCAGTGGAGCTCGTAGTGTTTTACTAATTATTTTCCCACAGGGCAACTTGGCCAAAAGAAATACCTATTTGTTCTATTAAGTAATTAAGGGCAAATAAGTTAATAATAGAAGAGTTTGTACAGTGTCCAATAAATGTCACTGTGCTTCCTTCCACACTTTCAAATGGCCCTGTGATTTTGTTCTGGCACCGGGGAATGCCTCAGTGCACACTGGGAACTGGGGAGTGCTGTATGTCATGTGGCTGTTTTCTACCCTATTGATAGGAATTAACTACTGGAGGGATCAGACGTATCTTATCGTAGTTTTGTCTGTGAAGTAGTCCTCCAACATCGTGCTCTGTTAAACTGCTAATCTGCTAATCATAGTAAACTTCAGCGATAAATATGAAAGAAAGGGTTTTTTAAAAAGTATGCATATCCTATGCTTGTAGAGCAGTTAGTCAGTTGCTCTATTACCCCACCTATATTTAACTGTGATTGACTATATAAATTCTGTAGGTGAAGTTGATGACAAGAACTAGATAAGGATAACAGATGTTTCATTTTTAGGGCTGTTGGAAGGCAAGCCCTGAAAATGAAATAAATATTGTACAAAAAAAGTTTTTAGTTGCAATATTTAATACAATATTTAGTGGAAAAATCAAACAGTAAGTATAGGTTATCGTATTTAAAAAATTACTGAAAATATATATATATAAGTAGAAAATATGTCAGTAATTTTTTTTGTTTATTATGCTTGATTTAAATTTTTATCTTAAATATATAAATGAATAAAAACAAAATATAAGTGCAGTACTTTGTTCACTCACATTCTATAGTATTATATGCTCTATATGCTTTAACTGCTTTAGAAGTTTATCAGATTCTTTCAGATTCCCTCATCCTGAAAATGGAACTTGTTCCCAGTGATTTTAAAGATTGGGTTATTGCCTAGTTATTGGGTTTTAATTTATTATAAAATTATTTTATAGAAGAAAAAGTGTGTGTTTTGTTCATAACTTCCTTCTCTGTTTTCATACTTTCAATCTCTTTACCTGTCTTATTTTAATTGGCTTTAGTATGATTTCATTGCTCCTATCCTGCCTGTGGTGGAATCAGTAGATCCCGCATCATGGAGGCAGGGCTTGCGCAAAACTGGCATTGTTCTTGTGCCCAGTAAGGGTGAAAAATCTATGGTGAGGCATTTCTATGTGCAAGGATTTATATTAGGTTACAATATAACAAGTTTAATATGAATATTGGTTCCAAAGATGCATGGTTTTAAGTCCTTATGGTGTGTTAATTTCTGTTCTCTGTATTTGCATCATAATTTTTCTGTGTGATACAGTGTGGTGTGTGTTTTCTTAAATCTAACTTCTGAAAAGGCAGTTCATTCTTTTACAGTTCTAGATCTTTACACTTTTGACTAAGACATTAACCTAATTAGTAAAAGTGTTGCTCCTGAAACTATTAATTGTAATTTTAACTTTTTTTTTCTGTAAACTTATCATTTCTAGCTTACAGATTGATGTCTTGATAATTCTTTTTTTCTTTTTCTTTAAAAATAAAATAAAAACAGTTTCCAACCTCAGCTACAAAAATTTCTTCCAAAGAAGAAGAGAGAAAAGACGAGTCTCCTGCATCTTGGAGGTTAGGACTTAGAAAGACTGGCAGTTACGGTGCACTTGCAGAAATCACAGCATCTAAAGAGGCCCTGAAAGAAAAAGACACTGCAGGTGTTATTCGTTCAGCATCAAGTCCCAGACTTTCCTCCTCTTTGGATAATAAAGAAAAGGTAATCTATTTCACAATATGGCTTCTACAAACACTAATGATTAGTTTTCTAAGAACATCAAATCTCTTAGATTTTCTACTATGTATCAATTTAATACACCTAACTTAATAACTTAGATGTTAATACAAAATGTACCTACCATAAACAAATATCCTTATGGATCATCAGATATAATTAGACTGTACTCAGTTAAAGGGACCCTTTTTCTTAAGAATTTACAATAAAATGTATCAAGAAGTAAGTTTATTTTATTTATTAGGAAAGTTTTCCCAAGTTTAGGAACATATTTATTCTAGAAGGTAATTATACTCATCAGTTACATTTATCTAGTATCTGTAATTTTTTATTTGCTTGTTTACCACAAGCCACTTTGTCTTGATGAGTAGTTTTAATAACTGTGTTTTGAAAAGCAGTATTAAATTGCATCACATACAATGTACCATAGTTCATTCACTGTTACTTTATATAGTCAGATTATTTATTTTCCATTGCATTTTTAGTGCTTGGACTTTTTTTTCCTGTAGTTTTATTCCCTCTATTTAGGAGTGTTTCCTTGTATCAGAAATTCGGAAATGGAATTTCTCATCAAGTAACTTTAATATTTTTATTTTGTATAAATTTAAATTGCCCAGTTTTTCCCAGCATATAAATGCTAGTATAGCGTGGATGTATCAGATGCCATCGTTGAAATACTGTCAGTCAAACTTGGATATATTTGACTTAAATAATTTTGTTTTGAATATTTTAATGTTAGATATTTAAAGAGTAGGATATCAAGATAATAAGTCCCTTATATAACATCAGTGTTATAATCATTAGGGAATTAATAATGAACCATACTTCCATAGAAGAAATAAGGATATTTTACCTTCTGAGATTATATTACTTTAAACTGTTACAGAAGTGTTAGAAAAAGTCATTAAAATTTGGAGGAATTATTCTTTTTTTATGTTAAAATGTTATCAAGTTGTAGATAAAAGGAGAAAGAAAAGATTAGTTTGAACAGGCTGTCCCTTAGTGCTTATAGTACTTGACTATTGATAGACATCAATTTTAGAGTTTGGCTAGGAACTATGGAAATACTATAAAGTAAACTGTATTGGCTATGTAACGCTATATTATTGAATACTCTTCCTTTAATTAATACTCTTGGCAGAGCCTCCAATTATCACACAGATTTATTTTCAATTGTGTTTTTTTCCTGTTGTATAGGAGAAAGATAGTAAAGGAACTAGGCTTGCATATGTTGCACCTACAATACCAAGAAGACTAGCCAGTACATCTGACATTGAAGAGAAAGAAAACAGGTGGATTAATTATGATTTGCTTTATGTTTTTACTATAAAATCTTTGTCATCTAGTATGAGAGTTAAAGCATGAGTATTATTGTAATTATGTTGGATATGGAATGTGGGAAGAGATGGGAGGGTATTCCTAAGGGAACACCAAGGACTCCTGAGGAAGTTCTGCATTGGTATGTTCATGAAATAGCCAAAAAAAAGCATTGTGTTTAGAAGAGAGTAAGGTGACAGCGGTGATAAATGAGATCATAAATTAGAACACACTCTAAATATGTGGAACATATAGAAAAGGAGAAAGAAGGGTGGAAAATGCCCTTAATTTAGTTTGTTTCTTCCTATTTTTCAGCACATAGAATATGAGAGCTTCTAAATATAGTTGTAATCGTATTATAATACCCAATTTTGTATCTGGACTTTTTAAATTTAGTATCTCATATGCTAAATATATATGCTAATATATATTTTCAGTAAGCATTGTTTTTCATCAGTACGTAATGTTCCATAGAGTTGATCTGTTGATGTTAAAATAAGCACTTCCCCTCCTCACAGTGTGGACATTTAAATTGTCTTATATTGTGATCATAAATTAAACTTTTATAAACATCTTAATTTTGCCCCTGTAAATAGGATTAAACCTTAGGGATAGAATCTTAGAACTGGAATTACTTCCACTTAATAAATATTTCAAAATGTTTCCCAAGGGATTTTTTTAGTTTCTACTTCTAATGATTATTAAGGTACAACTTTGTTAACCCTGTTTATAAATTATCTACCAGAATCTGAAAAATATTCTTTTAACAGAGACTCATCAAGTTTGCGAACAAGTAGTTCCTATACAAGAAGAAAATGGGAAGATGATCTCAAAAGGAATAGTTCAATTAATGAAGTATCAACTTACCATAAAAGGTAGTAATATAATTCTTAAGTAACTTTCTTTGTATTTTATAAAAATATGCGGCAATTAGTTTGGATCCCTCAATTTAAGATCACGTAAGAAAATAAGTGTCTTAAATATATTATTTGTTGTTTTATTGAAAAACTTTATTTGAAGACACAGAATATATATTTAAAGATGAGTGAAACTTTACTACTAATGCCTTTCTATTATATTACAGTGAGTCCTCATATAACGTCAGTAGGTTCTGCTACTTGAAGTGAAATGATGTATGACAAATCCAGTTTTACCTTAGGCTAATTGATAGAAACAGGAGTTAAGTTCCTATGGCATCTCATCAATGTTATAATGAAATGATGTTGAATGAAACAATGTTATTTGAGGACCTGCTGTATTTATATTTAATTAAATTGGATATATTATGAAGTATCTTTTAAACTGTAGCATATTGAAAAGGAACTCCTTATATAATTGACTGGAGCAGTTGAAATAGATCAGTGTCGTAATAGATCTGGTCATCGTTTGGTGACCTGGAAAGTTTTCACTTGCCTTGTTTTAGAATGTTGGTAATATCATAGGGGGTAGTGAGGGCTATAAATTATTTCATGGCTAAACGCAACCAAAAAGAAGAGTAAAAGATAAACCTGTATAATATAGGCATGGATCACTCCTAAGGATGTGACCCATTGCTGAACCAATTTTCTTCAAAAATGTCAGTCTTAACATTCCCCAAATAAATTCAAACCAAAATGATTTTTTCAAGACCCAGCCTGGCATGACCAGATAGATGGTCTGGAACAGTTTCAGAAATGTAATTTATCAGATCAGATCAGCTTTGAGTCTTGTTGAGAGAAGTGGGAGGCACTAAAATGATACACTACCAAATTAGTGAAATCATGTAGACTCTAGCAAGTTGTAGGTGCAACTCTTGGTGCTGGAGCTAGTGGTGTATTTAGGAACACAGTTTTTTAGATGTTCCCTGGTCTTGTGAATCTGTGTAATATATAGACAGTAACTATAGAATACACATACAAACACATCCTATATAGATATGACTCTTTCCTTTAGTTGCTCCTTTGGTAGAAGACAAGATGATTTGATTAGTTCTAGTGTTCCAAGCACCACAACAACACCAACAGTTACCTCTGCAGCTGGGCTTCAGAAAAGCCTGCTTTCCAGCACAAGCACTACTACAAAGATTACAACGGGTTCTTCCTCAGCAGGCACACAAAGCAGGTAAGTCACAGATACATTTTGTGTTCAGGCCTACTGTGTGCTTATGTATGTGCATGCATTTTTGTTTAGAAGATTGTGGGGCTCTGGATTTTTTTCATTTACCTCGTTAAAATTATTTACAAACAAAAATTGGTTCCAAAAAGAGGCTGTTACGCATGTCTGGGGGAAAAAATTAGATTCCCGAATTACGAACTTTCCTTGAAATTAAGCTGCTTAAAATATAAATTTCTCTCCTTGACAGATCTGTTTGAGCTTTTTGGTTCATAGTTGAAACATGTCTTGCCTTGTGTTTTTAAAAAATCCATCCCTGTAGTCACACGTTTTCAGCTGCTAGAAAGTGCTTTCATTGTTTAGCTGTTTTCCTTTTCTCTTTTTGTGTTGCTGCTTGTGATGCTATAGTACCTCAAATCGTTTGTGGGCTGAGGATAGTACTGAAAAAGAAAAGGACAGTGTTCCTACGGCAGTGACCATTCCTGTTGCTCCAACTGTTGTAAATGCTGCAGCCTCTACCACAACCCTGACTACAACTACTGCTGGCACTGTCTCCTCCACATCAGAGGTCAGGGAGAGACGCAGGTGTGTAAAGGTCCTCAGGACTGCCGCTGTATCTTGCCCAGTGATGAAAGATGTTTGTTTTGTTTTGTTTTTTTTTAGTCCTGTGAAGCTGGTGACCATCTCTCCAGTAGGTTAACAAATGAAATATGTAAATTGATATAATTAGCCATTGTTAGCATTCAGACTTGATAACCTATCTCGAACAGTATTTATGTTTTTGTTTAAAGGCAGTAAGGCTGACAGTTGTCTTCTTACTTAGCCATCTTTTTTTAATGGTTGGTTTAATTCAAAACATTTTTATGATGAAGATCTAAACATACATGGTCACACTCATGGAAAACTAGATGAAACATGACAAAAACGGGTTTTTAATTCTTCTCATTGTTTTTCTTCATTATTAAATCTGATGGACGTTAAACTTTTTGTTATTTTTGAGAATTTCATTTTAAGATTCTTTTGGTGAAAAAAGGCTTCTTGGACATATGTATAAGCCACATAATTATAACTGTTGAATACATTCACTTAGTTTTAATTTTGGTAGGTAGAAGGCACTCATTAATTAAATCTTTTTAAGGGTCTATGAATTTATTTTGTGTGCTGCTGTCAGTGATATGGAATCACAGATGTAGAAAGGAATTTACCTATTATCTTTGCTGTATCCTGGATTTACAGAACGAAACAGAGACCCAGAGATATCATGTGACTTTTCCACTCTTATATAGTTAGTGTGAGAGCTAAGGCCATGCCCAAGATTACAGAGGAATCAGCTCAATCTTCCTTCTGCTGTCTCATTCATAGTCCTTAGCTTTGAATTTTGTTTTGCCTTTTGAAAAAGAAGAAACTCTTAGGAAGCTAAATGTAACCTTTTTTATATTTTATTCTTACAAAATTAAGTTAGCTACATAACTGATATTTTCTTTCTAAAATATTGACCTGGTTAACTTTATTTCTGGTACACAGTATTCATAAATAGATAGTCCTATACATCCTTTGTCTCTGGTGCCGCACAAAGTGCATCTATATAGTAGGATCTTTAAGTAACATTTATGGTGAATATATGAAAAGTTACAAAATGTTAAATTTTTAAATGTTAGTTTCTTTTCTATCATTGTATCTTTAGTTTCTGTCAATATATTTACATTTTTTATATTGTGGTGAAAATAATAATACTTCTGTAACACCACAAGTGGTTCAAAGATTGTGATTTGAATATCAGTATAGGTTGTGTTCTATTTAAATTATTCTTTCTTTATATTTCTATAAATTTAAGTCTGTTTTAGGTTTTTGAAATGTTCTTAATAAGACCGTACAGCAAACAGAAATTAGAGGAGCATAGGCATCCATCATTCTCTTTTGGTGAAATAAATTTGAGAGTTTTGTTTTTATGGGGAAGAGGAGGCATAAAGTGGGGAAAGGGTCATGAGTTCTTGGTTTTTTATTCTTTCCTCTGCCTTAATCCTAAAGTTAGAATTCTCCGAATCAGAATTTCTTCTGTAAAATGAAGTATTTGGTTTGTATAATTTTTAACTCCCAGAATTCCTTTAACTCTAGTACTCCATGCTTTTAATATTTTTTCAGTGATAATTAAAGTCGAATGGATGTCTCCCCAGAACCATATCATATGTTGTTTCAAAACAAATTATGATTCATAACCTTAGATTTTTTAATTTTTTCATTTTGTTGTAGAAAGTTGAGTTTCAACTTTTTAGAATTAGAAGACATTCGAGATCGAGAATTAAATATTTGGAATTACTGTAAGGACAGAGCAGGTTCTAATAGCATTATAAACAAATGTGCCTATTGTCATTTTTCCTAGTCTCTTACAGAACATTTGTTTGTCTTACCTTGTTTCAGTGATGTTTGCAGTAATATTAGTGTTTGTGTTTTGTTTCATGTCAAATATTTGTTTGCAATTTTGAATACATTGTTGGCCTCTTGTTCGTCCTTAATTAAAATTCATTAATTTTTTCAAAATGTATATGGCTGAAAAGTTGCCTCTAAAATGTATGTATGATAATTTAAGAATATATTGTGGCTGAAAAAATTAGGTCAACACATTTATGCCATTTTAGGCACCATTACATATGTACTTTTAGATATTATATAAAGTTACCATACACACTATTAAATTGCTCCGTATTTTAGAATTTTCCTGTTGTAATTAACCAGGATTGGATGAGAAATCCTGTTTTTGTTAGTTAAGATTTCTAGTGTATTAATTTTAAGGGGAGGTGAAGTAGGGAGGAGAAGCTAGCTTTAAATAGATGGAATGTGATAGCAGATTATTTCATTGTTTTAAGTATTTCTCATTTTTCATAACCTTTCAAACTGCAGGACAGTACCTTATTAATAACTTTGCATTTGTAGCATGGATTCACATGGAATTGTCTTTTTAGGGTAACTACTCTTTTCCACCACTTCCTTTCACTCAGCCAGCTCCCATTTGCCTGTTTATTTTCTCTCTGAAAGATAAAAAGCTAAGTGAGAAACAAAGCTGTTTTCAGATATTTAAAGATGTAATTTGGTTGATTAACCAAAATATAAACATTATGAATAAATATAAATATTTCAGCCAATAAATTCCAGTGGTTTAAAAAATATATGTGAAATAATTGCATTTATTGGAAAAAATCCTTAATTTAAAATAACAACTTTTGAGTTGCTCAGAAAATCATAAGCAGTATAAGACTACTGGGGAGTAAACTTATATTACCCTATGTAGTTACATGCAGGAGATCCTGTCTTACAGTAGAGAGTAATGCTTAAAGCAGTGATGGAGTTTGACTGGTATATTCTGTCCTTTTGATGATCATCTCTTTGTAATTAAAATACAAAATACATGAACTATTTTTTTGTCTACATCTCCTATTCTTAGAGGTCTGCTCTATATAGGCACTCCAAGAGTGGAGAAAGGAACTGAATATCATATGGAAACTATCGACTATAGGAAATGTATGTGTTAGGTAATTGATAAGCTAGATTTTCATGCTAATTTGGGGCAAATATTCTATGGGAAATTTAAATGAACATCTTTTACAAGTCTTCTAACAATTTTTATCCCCCTAACCCATATATATTAAACCAGATATGGTAAATAGATTTTTTAACTTTCATGGCAACTTGAAACTTTGAAAAAGAATTTTGGCTCCTTGGAAGAGTGTGTGATGGTTGATTAGTGATTTGCCATCGGGTTAAAAGGACAAGTGGCAGTGCAAATTTTCTTGTTCTATATTAAATATGAAAACTTTGACCATATAAATAGTAGGAATTAGAACTCAGAAGTTCATGTTCTTGCTTGCTTTTCTTTTTTATAGCAGCTCATGAAATGCTGAAGTGATATGCAGCCATATGTGCTGCTATAAACTTTTGTTTAACCGGATTTGCTCTGACACCAAGGTTTCATCTCCTTTTACTATTCTCCTTATCAGGTGGAAGTCCAAAAAGCAATAAATTACATGAAGCCAGTTGGTGCATAAATAAGTGTTAAATGAATGGATGAAAAGAATAGCCATTGGACCATATTTTCCAAGTCTTACAGAGTACTCTTTCTGGGTTAATAAGTGTACCACCAAGGAAAAAAGTATTCCCTACTTAAATGATTTTGAGAAATGCTGGGTTAAATACAGTTAAACTAGTTTCTTCCTTCAGTACTCCTCAGACCTTTTAATATGTTGTGATTTTCCTAGAGACACGTTAGAGTGTATAGAATTTTCCAAATTAAAACACCAATGTTAACAACCAAGCTCCTCATCACATTTCAGAATTAATGTTTCTTAAACTAATAACAAGTTCATTGATCATTCTCTTTCTTCTTCTGTATTACTTCTTCCAGAAAAGTCATTAACATTGTTATAAAAATAGAAAGTATCTGTTACATGTCAATAAAAATCTTAAAACTCTAGAGAGTTGATAGAATAAAAATTATAAGACAGAGCCTTGCAATACATAAAGAACTTCTCAAGTAATTCTGATCATTTGAAAAGAGGTTTTCTTTTTGTGTTACAAGGCTCTGTCTTATCTTTGCTTGTTCAGCCCTTTAATTATTTAATTCTTGACATAGATTGCATGCATTTAAAATTATGTTCTAGGGTAGGGTGGAACACAGGCTTAAATTTATAAGATGAAATTTAATGAAGATAAATGCCAAGTTCTCTTATTTATATCAGAAAATCAATTACCCAAGAGTAATGCTGCTCTTAAAGCAGTTCATGTGTAAAACCACTTGAATTTTTAGAGAATTCATAATGTGAACAAGAGTATGATATCTGCCAAAAACAGCATTAATTAATGCACAGTGATACCAATGTAGGGAGTCCTGCTTACTCACTAGTCATCCTGTATCCTGAATGTCGCATTCAGTCCTAACCATTTTACCATAAAGACATAGACAATCTAGAGTTTAGCCAGGTAACTTCACATTATGATCTAGGAAGGTGTTGCAGGGAGTTAAAAGGGGGGGAAAGTGGAATAACATTATATAGTTAAAAGAAGAAGAAAAAAACTAGAGCTTGTAAGAATTTGAAAAATGCTATGTCAATATGATTAGTTCTATTTAATCTAAAAAGAAATTACCAGATTGCATTGTTGAATTTCAGAGTAAATGTAACCATTTTCTGAATATTTTTCTTAAAATCCATTAAAATTCTAAACTTACATGTTTTACTCACATGTGCATGTAATAACATTCACAAATATAGTATCTCCCAGTAACAATTATTATATATTACTGTAGATCATACCTCACTCCTGTTAGAGATGAAGAGTCTGAATCCCAAAGAAAAGCAAGATCTAGACAAGCAAGACAGTCCAGAAGATCAACACAGGTATATTTACTGTGTGTAAAATATGAAACTTCAAAATAAATCATCTTTCCTTTTTCACTTTTCTATGAATATAATGATGTCAGTATATAACGTGAGTAAATCTTTAATGATAAAAATTGCTTTAGTACTCCTCTCATAGCCTTTTTTATATGGATACACTGTTACTATTATATTTCATCAAAGTAACATATGCCTTGTACCTCTTTGAGCATGTTTTATTCCACATATGTTATCTGACACAGCTAAGTCTTTAAATGAATTATTCATATATAATATCTAATAATCATTTTAAAATTCCATGAATATTTGGAGTTGGGAGGAATAGATCTATTAGGTATATTAAATAGTTACTGTGCAAGTATGAGAAAAATGTCACTCAGAGTAGTTATCTTATTACCTCGTCCTTGCCATTGTAATTATATCCCATATATCCCGTTGTGTTTTTTCTATCCTCCAATTTAGCATCAAAGTCCAGGTTCAGCTGTTTGAGCCTTACCATCACTCACATATCAAGCTAAATAAAACTATTTGATAGATTCTTAAGATATTTTTTTCAGTCTTTTTACCTTTCCTTCTTTAAATCCAACCTGTTCTTCAAGGCTTAGCCTTCGAAATTATTTCTTTACTGAAATCTCTGTGTGCATATACATACATAAAAACATAAATACATATAAATTGAATATATAAACAATGCATTTTTGGCTTTTACTTCTTTCACTGAACCTTTTGGGAATATTTACATTCATATGGTATTTCTGTCATCTCCTATGCTATTTCATTAATTACTTGAATATAGAGACAATTTTTTACACATTCTCTTCATAGAATGAATGTGTCTTGCTAAGTAGAAATTGTTCAGTTTGCAGATCTATTCCAAATGTGCATATTTGACTTCAATGCCTTCACATATACTTTATCTGCTTATAAAGTATAATTTTTAACAAGCTTTAATGCCTCCCATAGTTAAATTTATTTTTTGTGTGTTCGTAGGGGGTGACATTGACTGATCTTCAGGAAGCTGAAAAAACAATAGGAAGAAGTCGTTCTACCCGAACCAGAGAACAAGAAAATGAAGAAAAAGAAAAAGAGGAAAAAGAAAAACAGGATAAAGAGAAGCAAGAGGAAAAAAAGGAGTCAGAAACATCTAGAGAAGATGAATATAAGCAAAAGTACTCCAGAACATATGATGAGGTAATAGTATACAATAACACTTCTAGATCAAATGGTAGGAATAATTCTTGTGCTTTTCAAAATCCGAGAGAGATTTGTATACCAATAAACCTATACAAAATACAAGAATTTTAACTAGAAATCTAAATTATTTTGACATGAGTAGAACATTACTTTTTCATTAAAGTTAATTTAAATATTCTGTGTTTTTAAGTATATAATATTTCAGATGGATTTTAAATCTAATATTTCACAGCCTTATCAGCGTTACAGATCAGTGTCAACTTCAAGTTCAACCACTCCATCCTCTTCACTTTCTACCATGAGCAGTTCACTGTATGCTTCAAGTCAACTAAACAGGCCAAATAGTCTTGTAGGTATAACTTCTGCTTACTCAAGAGGATTAACAAAAGAAAATGAAAGAGGTAAGAAGACCACATTTTGAAAACACCTTGTGTCCTTCAAATAATCCTTTGAATTAGTTTTTCCTAATTAACATTTCAACAGGAAAGAAACAGCATTCTAAACTGGGAATCATTCTACCTAAATGATAAGATGGCTAAGAATGAGAAAAGTAGGAAATAAAAAATAAAATTATATGAACTAGCATTGATACATGTATCTTTATAACCTATGGTGTCATAAAAATCTTTTTGTCTACCAATATGGAAAAGTTAATATAGAAGAAACAGTGGAGAAGTTTATTAGGGCTTTAAGTTATTTTTTGCCTGTTATGTATATCATATATTTTACACGGTTTTTGTGAAATTGTTTCAAACTAAAATCACTTAACCCATATAATGTCCTTGCTAGAACAAAATTGTTTTTATGCTTATTTCTTAAAAAATGGGTATTTTTTTCAGCTATATTCGCATACTGATACTCACTATTAACATTTCCTGTTATTTCATATAAACTTTCTATTTAAATTCTAATTATTTTCTATTTTAAATCAGAGATGGGTACTAAATAAAATTACTTCTAATTACAGACATTGTATGTTTTAAAAGCAAAATCTCATAGTCTTAGTCATGATAATAGCAATAATAATGTAGCATTGACTTCAGAAAATTGACCTTTTCCTAATTTCCAGATGCTTTTTTTGTTGTTGATCATTGAGATGTTTTAATTCTTTAATCTATTAAGTTGAGAGGTCCACATAACATTTATAAAAATTTTGAACCAATATTTAAAAGTATGGATATTTGCAGATTTCCATCTTCTATTGAATAATTGAAAGACTTGGCATCACTGACTGGGTCTGAATTCTCACATGTCATCAATTGGAACCTAGTAGTAGCAGCCCCCAACCCCTTCAAAATAGTGCCCTCCTGGTCCATTTTATACATTTTTATTACCTCTGTTGTCACTTATAGGCATTTGAGTTTGAGATCTTTGCTCTAAACTGATTCCAAAAATAACTTTAAAAAAAACCCTTAATACTTTAGTTTTGGGTTGTCTTTTGCTGTGACTCTTGCTTGGCTAATGGTACAAGGAGCCTTTTGAAAATCATTTACTTTGTTCCATATATGTATACTTCTTAAAGCATATGTAAAGGCCCTAATAATCTTCTAATACATATGTCTGAAACCATTTTAACTACTTCAAGAAGGAAACAAATTTTAAGACTAATGTTTTTTACATTGATTTTTTTAATGAAAAATAAACATTTTTCCATAAAAAAAGATTTGCTCTTACATGCTATCTAATAGAAATGAAATAAATACTATTTTTATTCTGCTGAATGAGGAACGGGAATAGTAGAAGCAGAAACTGATAAAGTGATACCTAAGGTGTTGCATCATTAAGAACTGTTTGGTTTTTTCCTTGAAGTATTAACTTTAGGTATAGTAACTAGCTCCCTGTCAGATATTATATAATTCTCTTCATAGGATATAATTATTTTCTGTTCAGCAAAAATTACTAAGTATATCTTTTAAGCAAAACTTGTTTTAGGCACTAGGAAAATTAAGTAATTAAAATTCTTGTCTTGATCCTTAAGAATGTATATGATGACAGAGATAGAAATACATGTTTAAACTAAGAGTTATAGGAACATTGAAGAGCAAAATTTGATAATGATTAGAGAATTTTAGAAGGCTTCACAAAGGAGGCTGACTTAGAATTGTTTTTACATTTGCCTTGCAAAATACTGTCAAGATACATTGCTACCATGTGGTGCATTGTAATCCTTAACAGAGGGAGAAAAGAGAGAAGAGGAGAAAGAAGGAGAAGATAAATCACAGCCTAAATCTATCAGAGAACGACGGCGACCACGAGAGAAAAGAAGATCTACTGGAGTTTCATTTTGGACACAAGATGTGAGAACCTATTAAAATACAACTCCTTGATAGTATGCTTCTTTTCAAATGTACATACTAATAGTTTCTTACATGCCTCAGATCATATGCTCTTTGGATCATCACTATGCGTTTTTGAGCCACGTCATTAAATAGGAAAGGTCCTTTTATAAAGCATAGTTAACAATTACTTAGATTTTTGGTACTAAAAGCAGGGCCTCTTTTGGGAATAAAAATAATAATGGCTGCAGATCAACATACATATATTGATTATTGTATATGTGTGTATATAATGATTAAACTACTCTGTTAGAGATTCTTGAAAGAATCCCAATTTTACGAATATAAGATATATACATAACAATTATTTTCATTTCCAGTGATGCTGGATAGAAGCAGTTCTTTACTTAACAAATTATAACAATTAATCCTATAGAATTTAACATTTTTCCCCTGATTCCTGTTTGTATGCCTGGCATTACTATTCATATGCAGGAGGAAAAAGAACTATGGGGTAGCTCTTAATGAGAAATTTATACTGTTTTAATATAACGTACAACTACAGTAGGGCAAACATAATTTGTCTTGTTTTTCTTTTCTTCCTTTTTTTTTTTTTACTTCTTGATTTTTTACATTTTTTTCTTTTAATTTTTAATGTAGAAAAGTTCAACCATATAAAAGTAACAGAAAAGCATCATGACCCACCCCATGTATCCATTATTTAAGCTAATTCCCCGCCACTTCCCCAACTCCCATATTATTTGGAAGAAATCTTAGACATATCATTTCATCTGCAAAAATTTCGGTATGTATTTTTAAGAGAAGGATGTCTTTATAAAAATTATTAAAAATAATAACCACAGTGTTACCACATAATGATCTCAATACCATGATCACACTCCTTGTTAAATAAATGAACACTAAATCCTTAATATTGAATATCCAGTCTCTCTTAATGTCCATTTAGTTCATATATGCCATAAATGGTTTGTTGTTGTAGTTTTATACTTTGCTGATTTGGTCAGCATTTAAATAAGGACCATACATGATGATTAATTACCTCTTTAAAGTCTCATAATTTGTAAGTTTTTCCATTCATCCAATTGTTTTTTTCTTACAATTGTTTTCTAATGAACTGGGTTCTCATATTCCTTTAGTTTTTTCTGTTTCCTATTAATTTGTAGTTGCAGTAGAGAATTGATCAGATTCTGGTTCAGTATTCTTTTGACAAGGTATTTTTGTTCCTCCATCAGAAAATACATGATGTATGGTTGATTTTAATTGCCCAGTAACACTTAAATAACAGTAAATTAAAACCTCACAGTCTTAGCACCCTGACATAGTACTTATCACTTAAAATAAGTACTTATTATTTAAAATTATTTTATCTTCTTAACAACTAATACATATTAGGAGTTTCATAAGCAAAACTGTATTTATTACAGTATAGTATTTATTTTTTCCCAGTTTTATTCAGACCAGCTCTCCCTTCCATTCTAAGGATCCTCCCTGAGATCCATACTGGCAATACTCATCTTTTAATTTAAGCCTGCATTGAATCGTGTTCTCATCAGCCATCAAAGCACAGCTCTCCTTTCCCCTTCATAGCCACACCTATATCATGCAACATACAAAAAGAACCAAGAGCTGTGTCAAAGAGGGTGTGAAGTTAGGCAGCTTCTAGTATTATTAAGTTCTTTTCTCTTTTAGTTACTACTTTTCAGGACCTCTGCGCTTTGCCCCTTTTTTTTAAATCTCCAGTCCCTGTGTTCTTTTCAATGAAACTGCAGTACATAAAAACAGTCAAAACATGATATGGAATTAAGATATTTATATTTATAAATAACAATAGCAGCAGCATTGATTTCTCCTATTTGCAGCCTGGTGTTCACATATCATTTTTACTAGGCACCAAAGTGATAGCTTGTACAGATTCTTTCTTATCCTTAGAACAATTCTGTAAAGTTTTAACTATGGCTCAGAGAAATTTAAAATAAATGTGTACTAAGTCGCATAGCTAAAAATAGCTATACCACTGTTAAAATAGAATGGTCTAGTTTTAAAGCCTGTGGTGTTTATGTAGTGAGCCAAGACAGATATGTTTGTAAATTTCCCTTTTCTTTCAACCCTTTAAGGTTTGTAGAGATGTTGAAGACCTTCTAATAGGATATTCCTGTACTCTGGGATTCTAGGCTTTTAACCTGCTGAGACTGATTTTCTATTTGGCGCGTTAATGAGCTCCCAAGGAATTTCCAGATGGATAAATTATCTAACATAATACAACTGTTGCATAAATTTTGCCAAGCTTATAGAATCCAGCTTTTCTTGCTTAAGATAATAAATTTTCTATTTTTGCTGCCTCGTTATAGTTGAATAGCTAAATAGTACTTATATTGACTGTTAAAGTGCATGAAGTATTATTACAGTGTAAAATGGACTGTCTTCTTCTTTCTCATGCTAAGCCTCCAGCTTCCTACCCTCCAGCTTCCTATCCACCCCCTACCCCTGACCCCAGTATAAGTGTATTTCCTAAATCTGATTGTTAGGTAGATGGTCTTTCCTTACCATATGTACTCAACTACTTAGATTATGCCATGCAAACAAATAGGGTACCTCTAAATAAGGTAGAAAAATTCCCACTTAAAAATCCATTTTCCTCGTAGATTTTTCTTGAGTCATTTTAAATTAGAAAAGTTCTAAAGTATTTAAATATCAGTTATTAGAAATTTATCTTCACTTTTCTAAAATAAATTGACAATCTATTTTAGAGTGATGAAAATGAACAAGAACAACAATCAGATACAGAAGAGGGATCCAATAAGAAAGAAACTCAGGTAAAATCCTTTATTTTTTGTATTTAGAAGTATGCTTTTTTTTTTTTTTAATTTTTTTTAGCCAGGGGGGAGAGGGAGATAAATCAATTTTTCCCACTTATTGATGCATTCATTGGTCACTTCTTGTGCCCTGACCAGAGATCAAACCCACAACCTTGGCTTATCAGGATGATGCTCTAACAAACTGAGCTACCTGACCAGGGCAAAGTTGCATATTTTTGAAGGATTACTTTTTACTTGTGTTTATTTTTATTCATGCAAGACAGTTACTGCACACTGTATCTGCATACTGGGGATAGCCTTATCAGTGGTTTGGTGGAAGGACTGGAAAGGGGCACAAAGAATATTGTAGAGGCAGTGAAAATGTTCTGAACCATGATTGTAGTGGTGGGTTTATGGATATACACAACTTTCAAAACTCATGAAACTCTATATTCAAATGGATGTAGTTTCTCATATGTAAATTAGTCCTCAAAGTTGAAAAACAAAAAAATAATACCCTTGACCAAAGAAAAGTATCTAAAGGATATCCAGAAGTAGTGAATCCCTTACCAGATCCAGATTTTAGTTTTCCAGAGTTATGTTCTGGAAAAAACCGTAGGCCTTTTAATTTTCTTCACATTTGTTTAGAAATTTAGCATCCCTAAAGGACTTTTACATTCATTATCACAACTGATCTTTCCAACAATCTTCTGAAAAGGGCAGATTTTTTCTCAGTACAGATGAAGAAATTAAGGCAAGTTTGAAAGACTTGGGATCACATAGCTAGCAAATGGTGGAAGTTTTTCCAACTAGTTTTCTTCCCCCAAATTCCATATTGTTTGACTGTGCAGAAAGCTGGCATACTTTAAAGAGCTCTGTTCACATAGGGGTAGAGCTACACAACATGAGTTAGTTCTAATATTATAAACTCAGGCCTTCCTAGCCTGAAATGGCATTCTGGTTATATCTTCCTCATTTTGACTTGGAGTTTCTAAATAAAGCTGTTGAAATTTCTTTTAGTCAGCAAGTCTCTACAATAAAGTGAAGTGAGCAGAAGTTGGTTACTGGTGACTGTAGATACTACTTTTGGGGCCAAGTTTGCTTATTTTGACTCAGAGGATACTTTGATCTTTATGTGGCCTGACAGACAGTAAGAAATTATTTCTAAAGGTACATTATTTTCAGGGCTAAAATTTGGTCACTTGTAAACCCTTTGCCTATCAATTGTCAGTACTCCCCCAGTTTACCCCTCTCTTATTTATAATATTCTATAAACTTGTCCGTCATCTTTCTTTACCAATGCTACCCCATGAATTCCTATCTTTCAAGGAAAAACAGTGGACAGGTAAACAAGAGAGAATAACTTAGTAAACCATCCCCACCTGACACTTCTCACTGCTGTCACACACAGATCTCATGTCCCACCAGACTGGGGTGAGAGGGAAAAGATCTTCTGGCTTTCAGGGTTGTTACTTTTCAACATATTGATATATGTTGTATTTAACTTTTACTGTTAAAATTATACATGAGATACAGTAAGGTTGAATAGAACTTTGTTTCCAAAAAGAAAAGTTTTTTTAGTTCCAGACCATTTAAACAGTTTTTATTCATTTTAAATAGAGGATTGTTTAGATCTTGCTTTGTGCTAGCATTCTTTCTGTTACAAGTAACAGAAAACACAACTCCAAACTGGATTAAACAAAGGGGATTTATTGCACTCGAGTTGTATTACATAACCCTCTATGTCAGCTTCATCCTCAGGCTGGTTTATCTCATAGGGCTGGGATTACAATAATCCACTCAGGCCAGACTGGGCCTGCCAGTGCAGTGCTGCAGCCATTTCGCTACTAATGTGGCTGCAAACCATCTAAACCCACTGACTGCTAGCAGTGAGGAAAGGAGGGAGGAAGTTAAGACACACCCACAGCGTCTTTTGCAATAGGTTAGGAAAGCACTTCTACCTAATAAGTGCTACTCTTTGAAAATGTGTAGAATTAGCCTTTTTGTTTCTGTGAAAAAGTATAAGCAACAAAATTCTTCTGTGCATTTTCTGAAGTAGTGTTATCACCTCAAAGTGTGTTTGATAACAAAACTGAGTTAATAGAATTTAAGTTAACCACTTTGAAAACTGGATTTCTAGCATGTACTTTTTTTCTTCAAAGGTAAGTGTTATATCAGATCCCAAAAAGTTCTTGAAAATCCATAACTTCATATGAAGCTCAAGCTTTCTGCCTTCAGGATATAAGTTTAAAGAAAATTAATAAATTTTATCACAGAAAATTTGAATTACTTTATTATAATATTGTTATTTCAAAAATGGGGATTTTGTTGTTTGGGTTATTATGATTTGCTTTCATTAAGCTATAAGGATGGTAAACTTTTACTATGCAAAGGACATTAGTAACTAAGAATTTAAATATGACACTAAGGCAAGAAACCATAAATAAAAATTAACAAATTTTATTACTTAAACATATAAAGCTATAACATGGGAGAAAAGACACCCTTATTCAAGTTGAGACACTTTTTTTGCTCTGTTAAAGGTAAAGAATCTTAGCCTTTTTTCTAACATTTAAAAGATTGATATTTATACTGTATAAAAGAGTGAAAAATAAATGGGGACATAATACATTGAATTTACAAATTTATAAAAGAAATACAAATGGCGAATAAACTTGAAAATACACTTAATCTTGTTAATAATCACAGACATAATACAAAAAAAAGTGAAATTGACAAAGGTTAATGCCCATATTTGGCATGATTAGTTTTGAAACTGCATTTTCATATATGATTTTGGCACTGTCATAAATTCATCCTTTCTGGAGATCAGTATAACAGTACAATACAAATCAGAAGACATGCCAAAAGTTCATGCTTTTTAACTTAGCAATTCCACTTCTAGAAATTTATTTCCAAGGAGATGGCTCGAGTATGTAAAAATAAATCTGCACAGTATTCATAGCAACATAGCTCTTAAAGCAAAATATTGAAAACACCCTTAAATGTCTATTGGTAGGGAATAGATGAAATAAAATGTATTTGCATAGATAGGTGTTTTATGTTCACCTGGATATCTGTATAAAAAAGGTTGTTAACTCTAGGGGATTTGAAGTATGCAAAATTATAGAGAAATTTTATATTGTGGTACTGTTATTTGAGCTTATGGTACTATAGTCAGAAAAATTAAAAGGGTATTTTTACTTTGGAAAAGAATTTTGAAACATAGGAGCAAGGACATTATGCTAAGTGAAATAAGCCAGACACAAAAAAGCCATACTGTTTGAAACCGTTATATGAGGTATCTAAAGTATTCAAACTCATAGAAACAGAAAGTAGAATGGTGGCTGCTGGGGATTGGGGATGAGAGGATATATTGAGTTATTCAGTGAGTATAGAGTTTCAGTTTTGCTAGATGAAAAAGTTCTGGAGATCTGTTGCACAACATTGGGAATAGAGTTAACACTACTGAACTATAAGTGATTAGTTGGTACATTTTATGTTTGTGTTTTTTTTTTACCACAATTTAAGTATTTTTTTTAAATGGTGGTAACACATGATTTTTAAAGACAGAGACATAAAATTTGAATGATTTCAGTGATGGCTTAGAGTTTTTATTCTCAATTTAAGGGCAGTGACCCAGTGTACAGTTTGTGAAGTGAGATGTGATGTTTTTGTTTGATATGTACATACTTTATGCATAAATATTTTCCTGAATTTGAATATCTTCTGTTTCTGCATTTTTTAAAAATTGAGATATAATTGACACATAATGTTATATTAGCTTCAGATGTATAGAATAAGGATTTGACATTTGTATATCTAGTAGTCCCTCTCTATATCACGGTTCACTTATCGCGGCCTCGCTGTATCGCGGGATTTTTAAAAATATTATATTTAATTATTTATCGTGGATTTTTCGCTATATTGCGGGATTTTGTGGTACTGTGTACATATGTTGTTAAAGTTATGTAGGTTTAAGAGCGTAGAATATGTTTAAGAACATAAGTAGTGTTTATAAAAATGTGGAAAAGGTTAATAAGGGACTGGGAATGGTTTATAAGTGTGTGGGAAGGGTTTATAAAGCCTTAAAATACATATAAATATTAAAATAAATGTAAGGTCCTTAGTTCGCAGATTTTCACCTATTGCAGGGGGGTCTAGAACGTAATACCCGCGGTAAGTGAGGGAATACTGTATTGAAAAATGATCACCACAGGAACTCTGGTTAACATCCATCACCATGACTAGTTACTCTGTGTGCGTGTGTGTGTGTGTGTGTGGTGGGAACTTTCAAGATCTCTCACAAATTTGAATATTTTGAAAATTAAATTTTAACTTCAAAAGCGTTGTTATAAAACTGAAGAATAAATCAATAAAATAAAACATTACATCCAAAAATAGAATACAAGTGCAAAATTATTTTTGCATGGGAAATTAAAATAGATTTTAGTAAGACACTTTTAGTCTGATTAGCCTTCACATAATCCCAAAGGAACCCAATAATGTTATAGTGTATATGAAGATAAATATAATGGGAAATTAAAAATACTTAAATTCAGGAATTTAACACACCATTTCTTAAGAGTTGCCTTATTGAAAATTATTGATTCAGTGAGTGTCCTATTAATCATTTCATTACTTAGATAAGAAGTTATCGAAACTTCGGTATAGCATACCACTAGCTTGGGAAATTTTAAAGTAATCATAATTTTCTATCCCCTAATTTCTAAACTTTGAAGAATGTATAGCTGGGTTTTCAAGAAAGTAAGTTTTTAGGGAAATATGCGTATATTGTTATATAAAATGCCTTAGGTGTTCATTTGTCTGTCTCTCATTTTATTGCCTCAAAAATAGAAAAATGAGAAAAGTAGTTGCTTTGAGTTGGCACATAGTAAACTTGACGTTTTTAAATCTGAAGACATTACTTTCTACTGAGTTGGTATAAGTAATGGATATATGTTTTACTCTTTTTTTTTCTAATTAAAAAAATAATATATAGTGGTATTTGTAGGAATTCACAAAAGATGACTATAAATTGCCAACTGTAATTTTATGGTATTATGCATGTAAAAATATAGAATGACTCTGTTACAGAACTTCTAAGAACACCCATGTTAAAGTTAAAACATATATAAGTAAATATAATAGATGTTAGTTTAATAGTGTAAATAGTATTGATGTTATGTTAAATTTACTTGATTAATCAATAAGTTACTTTAATGAAGTGTAAAAATTTAGTATGCCTTTTTTTTTTTTCTAGACGGATTCCATTTCTAGGTATGTTTTACGCCTTTTGTTTGTTTGTTTTTTACTACTCCTTTTTATTCGTTCTGAAAATATGTGGCTAGATATTTATAGATTTTGTAAGTTGATGAAATACTTTGAGTAATAAAAATCTATCGATATTTAGATGACCTAGTAACTGTTACTAGCTTTCTTTGTCATTGGCTTTACTTCTAGTTCAGTAGTCACAGTAAGTCATGATTTTTCTTAAATCTTTACAATTTTTCCTGAGCTTCCTAAGCTACTTCAGCAATGACTGTGTCATTATTAACGTCAGAGGCTGATGTAACCCACCAGAAATTTATTTCACTAGGTATTCAGAATCTCTTACCTGCTTTAAGTAAAAGAAAGCCAATGAAAACACTTTTAGAACGTGCCCTCTAGCTCAAAATTGTTGATCTTATAGGAGAATTTCCTTGAATCTAATCTCCATTCTGTTTCTCTTACCCATAATTGTTACCCAAAGCCTTATAAAACCAGGAACAATTTTTTATGTATACTGTTGATTGTGTTGAGTTGAAATGTAGAGGCAATAGAATTTATTAGAAAATGTAACCTGAATACAGAACCAGATAAGAAAATTCTCATTTAAAAATGAGATATGTTTTTCTTGTTTAGGACAAACCTATTATCCATCACTTTGGACAAACTGTAGTTAATTCATCAGATCAAAAATTTTACTAATTTTAAAGCACAATTATATCCGACTTTAAAGAAAAGTACTACCAATTCAGCTGTAATACACCAATCATAAGCCATGTTCTGATTTCAGAGATGTTAAAATGTGAGAAAAAATGTACAATTTAAAATGTTTGAAAAAATTTATTATGATGTAAAACCAGTTTTGACTTTTAAATTTAGAAATATTCAATCCCTTCCTCAAAAAATGGAAATTAGTAGTATTAAAAATAGCTTCCCATTTATTATAAAAGTTGATTAAATAATAGATGAGAATGTTACCTACTATTTAGAATGTCAAGTTAATATATACTAGGATGCATGTATTAATGTAAGTTATGAAAGCCTGTAATAAAGATTTTGACTTGAACTCATCTTTTGAAGATACGAAACCAGTTCCACATCAACTAGTGATCGGTATGATTCCTTGCTGGGTCGCTCTGGATCATACAGTTACTTAGAAGAAAGAAAACCTTACAGCAGCAGGCTAGAAAAGGATGAGTCAACTGACTTTAAAAAGGTACTTGGGTTATTTAGTTAAACTGAATTTAAATCTGTTTGTTGAAATATATATGTTAAGATATTCCTAGAAACACATAATGAAATCAGTATCTTGAAATATCTTACCTGATTTTTAGTTTGGAGCAACTAAATGGTAAGTAGAATATAAATAGCACTTCATTTGTGTGTTGTTTAAAGGAAAGGGGAAAATACCCAGGGCTTTATTTCACACTTAAGTGTCTCAGACAGGGACTGTGACGCTGTGTGATAGAGCTGGAAAGAGACATCAGGGCAGGGTGTGTGCATGTGTGTATTTGTGTGTATGTGTACACAAATATGCACACACACTTTTATTTGTTACTTTCAAACAGCCAAAGAATACAACTTTGGAAGGGTAGGGGTGGGGCTGAGTGGAGATGGTAAAAGGCAGAAAAAAGCAGGAACAACTATAATAGTATAAACAATAATAATAATAATAACAATAAAAAGACTGCAGCTTTTCCTAGGAGAATATATTGAATAGTTTTTCCTGGGTAACTGAAAAACTTGTCGTAGCTCGGTTGCTGTTAATGATTAAGGGTGGAAGTAATTAGAAAATGAATGGAAACTTAACAATGTAGGATTCTGTCAAGATTCTTCATATTATGAGCTTAGAATAAACCTGATGAAGTTTGTTGGAGAAGAGGAAGGCTTGTGGAATTTGTGTATGTTCCCAGGTATTTGGCAACTATTCGAATTATCCCATTTGTTACATGCCAAATCAGCAAGATAAGAAAGGTAGGGGATCAGTTTATATTATAAATAAGATTCAGTCATTTATTCAGTCAAGAAGTGAGCACTGAACTGTGCTACAAGAGTCAGCTTCCACTCTTGGGCAATGGGGATGGAAATACTGTCCCTGCTTTTTATGGTCATCTTCCATGTGTTGGGAGAGACAGACATTTTCATACAGTCCTACTAATGTATGTATACTATAAAAATTAAAACAGTTATTCTGAAACAGCTTTATAAAGTGTGTAACAAAGTTATATAAAGTTTTGTACAGTAAGGAAACATTTTTATAGATGTATGTACAAAAGAAAGTGGTAGGGCCTGAGGATGAATTTCCTAAGGAATTGAGACTTCAGCCAAAGAACAGAAGGATGATTAGTAGTTAACTGTTAAAAGTGGGAGAAAAAAAGTGTTCCACATGGGGTGAACTGCTAGCACATAGACCTGATGGTGGAAGGGTACATGATGCATTGAAGTAGGTAAATTTTCATTATGGCTGGTAAACCGGGTGGGGGTGGGGGGGCAGTGGTCTGCTGGGACCAAGACTGTACGGTGCCTTACAGGCTGTTTTAAGGATATCCTTATACTGAGAACATTGGGAAGCTAGTCATGGCTTTGCAATGTATGAGGTTGGAGGTATTAATAGACTGGTTGGTATATGAAAATTGAGATTGTCGTTTTGAAAAGTTAACTCTTGCTGCTCTGTATAAAACTGATGAGATTGAGGTCAGGAGAATAATTCTAGCATTACAATAGGTAAGAAATGATTCTAGCCATTGATCATGGTTGCACTAGAGATGAGGGAAAAAGAAGTAGTAAATTCAGGTGTTATGAAAGTGTTCAAGAAATACTTCACTTGCCTTTTAACGTCAGTAAAAATAATACAAGTATAATGATAAAGGTAACTGGATACTCCCTCTCACTGTCAGGAATTTAAGAGGGCATAATAGGCAGAAAAGCTCGCGACCACAAATAAAGATCACAGTGTCTCCGTAACTTCATCTATCATTACTGTGCAGATATGTGGTCCCTCTTTATCAGCAAACTGAATTTTTTAATGGAAACTGAAAAGTAAGATTTTTAAGCAAAGTCTTAAATTTTAAATACTGGAACTAGTTTTTAAGAGTTTATGTAGGACAAACACCTTTGTAATGAAAAATTCTGCATTGCAACACAAAACATTAAAATATATTTTAATATATCTTTTAATAACTCATGTTAACATTAATCTTTCTGCACAAGTTTTAATATTGCAAAGTATTAATAGGAAATCTTATTAAAATATTTGGAAAGCAGAAGAATAATTTGTTCTTCCCTTATTTTTATAGCTTTATGAACAAATTCTAGCTGAAAATGAAAAGCTGAAAGCACAGCTACATGATACAAATATGGAACTGACAGATCTTAAATTGCAATTGGAAAAGGCTACCCAGGTTTGAACCTTTTTGTCTTTGTTACTCTAAAGGTAATAGTTGCTATTTATTCTGTCTAAAAGATTGCATTGAAATGTTCTCTAGTGTTCTAAACATAAGTTTGGTTACTGATAATAGTTTGCTTATTAGAAGGAAACAACATAATACAGTTTACTGATAATTTTACCTACTTTTCTTTGAAGCGAATTAAAAATATAGAAGTATAACCTCATAATGGGAAAAATATAAATATTTTTAAGCCTTTTAATACCTGTGTTGTGATACATGAAGGATTTGAGTGCTTATTTCTAGCATACCAAGTGTAGCAAAGCATTAAAAGCATCTATATAGAATCTCCTTAAAGTTATTAAATTTCTTCATGATAATTTTTATTCATTATGAGTATTTCCGATTTTTTTTTAAGGTGATTTGATAAAGTAATGCTGGAAGAAGATAATTTTAGTTGTAATTCATTTTGTCTTCCTTCTATGCAGTAGCCTAGAGGAGAGCATTTTAGACAAGGAAATTGGGATAACCAAGCAGAACTCACAACCTTGCTCTTTTGATCTAGGATATGCATGACCTAGGAATTGTTTCCCAAGCCCTTTTTCTGTGGAACACTAGTTGCTGGGAGACAGTAGTAGGCACGTTCCCTCCTCCTCCTTCTCCTGCCCCCCACTTCAAAAAAAAAGAGCTTGGTGATCCAAGAAACCTGGGAAATAATATATACTCTACATCTCAGAGATTTCACAGGGCCTATTTATATGTTAAAGGTTCCAAAGAGTCTTATAATTGTTAAGAAAACAAACTTGTTTAAATTTAACATGAAACTTTTTAGCATAAACACATTTCTGCTGTACAACTCTTTAGAATCCAGTTTGAAAGCACTGCTCTAAAATGTCATCTCCCGTTCTGTAAATGACACTGCAGATGCTGCATACTTTCTGTGGACATTTTTTTGCACTCATCTTTTTCGTAATTTTTTAAAATCAATTTTCTTGTTGAACTTATACATGTTGCCAGCTCCTTTTATTGTTGTTGTTAACCACTATTATGTTGTGAGGCAATTGTCTGTGCAAAAGAAGAAGCTGTGCTAAAATTCCAGGGTTCAGACTAACTTTATGAGGTTATGAAGACTCATCAGATTTCATTAGTTAATAAGGGTTTACTATTTTAAAGGTATACAGAAACCAACTCGTAGACACAGATCAGTATGGTGCTTAGCAGAGGGGAAGGAGGTGGGGGCAGCAGGAGGAAGACAAAAAGGGTCAAATACGTGGTGACAGAAGAAGACAAGACTTTGGGTGGTGAGCACACAATGCAACATGCAGATGCTGTATTGTAGAATTCTACACTCGGAACTCATATAATGTTATTAACTAGTGTAGCCCTAATAAATTTAATTTTTTAAATAGGAGAAAAAAAAAGATACGCAGAGAAGTAAAGTAAAACAATAATACATTCATACTGACATGTCAAAAACTTGGAATTTTTTACAAGTTAAAATTTGCTGGCTTATATCTTGGCTTCATGGTAGACTGGAATGTCATCATTCTTCAGGTCACATTAGTAGCTTAGTGACCCTCCATACATAAAAATATCATAACTAGTTTTCTGAAAATAGCTTTAGCTCTACAGATTTGGTAATTTTTCCAGATAAAAATGTTTGCTACTGCCTGGTGTGGTGTTCTATCACAGCGACTGAGCTACCCTGTGTTTCCACTGCTTACTGCCTTTGTTTTCTCTGCTCTTCTGCCTCTCTATTGTCATCTAATTTGTCCTTTGTGTTTCTCATTCAAACACTACAAGTGAGGGGAACTGATAGTATTAGCTAGTTATTATCAGTATGGAGCAGTGTTAGTGCTCATGGCCCTATTATTGACCATTTCGTGGGACACTAGATAACTCACAGCATACTGCCTCTGGGTCATAAACCAATTTCTGATCCTATACACTAGCCAGAGAAACAAGTCATTGTGTTAAGAAATATGACAGTTTCTACCTTTGCAGGCATATCATGCCCAATATACTGAATTAATGATGTGAAGGACAATTCAAAGTGTAAGATAATTGAGCAGATATTCAAAGTTAATATCTTAGTTGGAAAAACTATGTAAATGTTATTTTAAAAATTTAGGAATAGCCCTGGCCTGTGTGGGTCAGTTGGTTGGAACATCATCCTGTAACCGAAGGGTTGCGAGTTCAATTCCCAGTCAGGGCAATACCTAGGTTGAGGGTTCAGTCCCTGGTCTGGACATGTACAATCCCCGGTCTGGGCATGTATTGGAGGCAACCAATAGATGTTTCTCTCTCCCTTCCTTTCTTTCTAAAAAGCAATGAAAAAAATATCCTCAGGTGAGGAGATAGATAGATAGATAGATAGATAGATAGATAGATAAAATTTAGAAATATATGTATGAGTAAAACTGTGATAAACAGTAAACTCTATAGAGTTTATCCTAAGCATTTAAGTCTACTGTGAGTCCTTCCACCTGGTTTTTTTTAACATTACTTCCATATAACTATTTATGAATATAGGTGACAGTTTTGATAGTTGCATGGAATTTTTCCAAGGGAACTATTATTCTCCTAAAAATTAATCTTATAGTGTCGGTATATCTGATAGTATTCAGCCAGTGGACTCTAGAATCCTTACCTCTTGCCTTAGCCCAGCCACACCCCTCCATGGACAGTCTCCAGGGAAGGAACAGACCATATCAGGAACTGGTTTGATGTTTTTATCAAATGTCACTTAACCAGATTTACTAATTGCAATTTTAAAATACCTTTAACTAGAATATTTACTAAAAATATTAAAGTTGATATTTTAACATAAGAAATTGGCAAATGAATCATAAAATTGCTAAAATGTTTCTTTATGAAAAAATAAAATAAAATACTAATTTTCTATCTAAATTTATTTAACTTCTATTTGATGACATTGGATCATCTATTTTAGATTTCTTTCAGGTGTTTTTGAATGTAATTTTTAAATCCTTCAATCTTTTAAGTGTTAGGATTTATTTACATGTCTTGAAATGGTATATTAGCCCTTGTTTTACATTTCTAACAATTAAAATATAAATCTAAATTTTTAAATATCAAAAAGTAATCAGAATTATCTGAAATAGTCTCCTCATAATAGAATTCTGAATTTGATTAATAACAATAACCAACTTAATTAAATGACTTCATTTTCATTACACTTATATCCCTTACATATTTCTTGGTTTTGTCCATTTTGTTTTAATTTTTTATTGTATTTTTCCATTACCATTTAGTCCCCTTATATCCCCCACCCCCCTGCAATCCCCGCACTGTTGTCCATGAGTCCTTTTTCCTTTTTATTGAAAGCCCTTCACCCACTAACCTCCTTCCACCCCAGCTGTCAGCCTGCTTTCTTTATGAGTCTGTCTCATTTTGCCTGTTAGTTCAGTTTGTTCATTAGATTCCACATATGAGTGAAATTATATGATATTTGTGGTTTTCTGACTGGCTTATATCACTTAGCATAATGTTTTCCTTATATTTCTTATTTTTCTTTCAGAGACAGGAAAGATTTGCTGATAGGTCACTATTGGAAATGGAAAAAAGGGTAAGTGTCCATTTTACTCAACACCATTTTCCCCTTTATTGTTTTGGGTAAGCAGTGGTAGGGTTTCTTCCTTTAGTTTTCGTAGATGGTAGTTTTAATGAGTTTGAATTAGGATGTTTTCTAGTTTACCTTCTTTATAGAGTTCTGTGAGTTCTCTCTAGATATGAAATTGCCTTGTTAAATAATTAGACTTTAATTTACCATATTATTCTTTTAATGAATTAAAAAATATTTTGTCTTGATTCTAAAATATGCACATTGTCATAATGAATCTGATATACTTGAAATGCCATTCATCTCTTTGACTTTCTGTAGTAATATACTGGAAACATTGTAATCATGTATACTTTTAGTTTAATTCTTTGCAAAATTAAAATTATTTCCATTCTTGAAATAAATGTTTTAAAGCTTCAAGAGATATCAGATTTTCAAATTCTTTTAACAGTTAATTTGATACTTATTTAATTTTAAGTTTAAATATTTAATTTAAGTAAAATATTTTAAACAAAAATGATAAGAAAACGCCTGTGCCATTTTTAGTCTTTCTATAATTTTTCATCTGGCTGTGGTATATTCATTTGTATTTCTCTCCATTTATTATTATTATTATTGCTCATGGCTGTAGGAATAACTCTACAAGTTTAGTCTGAGCCTTTGAGAATGTATAAATGATCAAAAGTTAAAGGACAAGTGCTTTAAGACTATCCGTTATTCAAGTGAGCAGCGGCTAGACTTGCAAGGTTTCAGCCAGAGAAGAAATTACATCCCAGGCATCTATGATCTAGATCAAAGAATAAATAACCAGGAGCAATTGATATAAAAACATTTTCTTCCATTACATTTGAAAAATAGCCAGTTTACCCTTCTGATCAAAGAGGGAGAGGGGGGAGATGATACAGAATAATAAACAAAGTCTGTTAATGTCTGTGCCATTTACTAAATTGTACTTTGAAATAACTACTCGTTTTATTATGATTTAAGCAGTTTTAGGAATTATTATTCTAGGCCATTTTAAAAACTACTGCTGTAACTAATAATTGCTAAAAGTTTAGAATCACTTATTTTATTAAATTTAATATTATCTTTCACAATAACTATTATTGAATTTTATATCTAAGATATGTAGAAGTCATAAAAAACCACTCACTTTTCTGTTATGCATATAATGGTTGAGGTGAAAAGACATAGATAACAATACATATGACTTAATCAAAATTATTTTTGAGGCAGTCACATTTTTTAAGAAAATTTAATTTTTCTCGTATAAATAATGTTGATCACAAAAATTTTAGCAAAAGATAAAAATAAATTATCCACAATCTTGTCCTGAGAGATAATTGATATTTTGATGTCTCTCTCTTGTGTTGTCTAGGCTTAGACACACGATATACATGGTTTCGTATTCTGACATTTTCACCTGACCTTCTCTTTTTCTGCCCGTCAAATGCAGATGAATATATGAAGTGGCTTATTCACTCTCAATTTAACAGATACTGGTAATCATAGTATTAATAATACCTGCTAACATCTATTCAGCACTCTCGTATGTGCTAGGCAGGTTCTGAGCTAAGCACTTTACGTGCACTTACTCTTGTCAGACATAAGAAATTGCCTGTAACTTACAGTTGTCAGTTTGGCAACGGCACTTTGGTGTGGTTTTCTTGTCTTTACCACTAGGTAGTTAAAACCTTGCGGTCATGTAGCAAAATTGAGAATGATGGGGCATTTACTTGTCGGTTGGAAAAAATATGCTATTTCTGATATTTCACAAAGCTATGAGGATTAAATATGACACCATATGTCCTAGTATTTTGAGAAGTGCAGTGGTTTTTATGACTTTGTCATGGCTGTATTGTTAACCAGGAGATGGGTCTGTTTATAGAAGGTAGCGTTTTTGTCTATGTGATAATGCTTAAACATGCTCATACTAGAATAACATGGTACTTATAAGACTATTAGTAGGATTCCATCTATTTTTTAAAATTACGTACCCTTAAAAATATTAACACAGTAAATGTACTGCTTCACTAAATATGAACATTATTAATCTGGCAAAGAATGTCTTGGAAATAGTTTCAGTGGTATTAAACTAAATCTAAATGGTTTGTATCTGAAAGGTGACCGGCAAGAGTCAGTATCTTCTGGGCGGTATGACCTAACCAAAGTTTTATAGCACATTAATTATTGCTGCTTGCTTTTTGTATAACACCCTAGAAAAACTACACTGCAATAATGTCTGTTGCATTTGCCTGTCACTTTTTGAAAAAGGCAGTTTGAAATAAAATAAACGCTGCAGTTGCTTCTTCATTAGATTCACGGCATTAATGCTACACATTATCAATCTAAATACAAAGCTATGAAGTCAGTTGGGTAAATAACGGTTATAAATCATGTGGGTGGAAGAGATGAACTTCTCTTAGATCCTACTGAAATTTTAAAGTGCAGATATTTTAGGCATGTTTGCTTCTTGCTTTTCTGCTTCTGTCACTATAGAATTAATTGCATCTTTGTGTGTGTTTTTGTTTTCTTTTCTATACAGTCCTAAAGTCTTCATTATTGATTTATTCGATCCTTGATTTTTACATGAGCTAAAAAAAATAGTTTGAACATGTTATGTAGCATCTTACCAAAAAGTCAAAGCTTTAAAGAAAGAGCTTATAGAAAGTAATGGAAATAATGACCTTTATATTTCTTTATCTTGAATTTTGGAAAGCTCTTTACACATCACTGGCATCACATCTTTTTCTACACTGCTCCTGATTTGATTTTTTTATTCTAAAGTGGCACTATTTCACAATTTAGAAGAGGATATAAGAATATAATAATTATATAATTAATATTGGTACCTTAAATTGATCTAGGAACGAAGAGCTCTAGAAAGAAGAATATCTGAAATGGAAGAAGAGCTCAAAGTAAGTAAACCATGCTACATATGAGAGATAGTGCTGTTTATGAACTCAAATTTTACAGTACTATTATAGAAGCTATGTTTACAGTAGTTGTTCTCAAAGCTGTTTATGCAATTTATGATTTATCTGTATCTGTGCCTCTCTTTCTTCCTAAATCCAGGTCTTAAGTAGGCTAGGAAAGTACAATATTTAAAATGCATGTCCTTTTGCTAATCAATTTTCATGGCACTTTTGATGTTCAGATATAGAACAAATTATACAATAATGACTAATATTTGGGATTTATTATTTATTTTTTACATTTACACGCTCTGTTTCTTGGAGAGAAAATGGTAGAGGGGCTGAATATAAAAATATTCTCCTTTGAAAATGAAGTATATTACAGTAGTGGATAAGCAGAGCTATATTTTGTCAAGCTTTGCATTACCTGTCAAAATAACTCTTTGTTTTGAATGTTGGAAGAAACACTTTGCAGAAAAAGAAAAATAGGCTAGTTAATTCATTAACTCTTACCACATTGTCTTGCATAAAATATCTTTATCACATTATGAATTAAGGAACCTAATGCATAGAAAATTGCGCCCATAGAATTAGAATTTTAAGACTCAAGTATCTTATTAAATTATTTGGTTACTTAGTAGCACATTATTATTGAATGCCTTTGGAGACAAATTTATTGGATTTTGTTTGATACAGAATTTTAGGGCTACACTACCTTTGTAAATCTCATGGAATTTTTTAAAGAAATTGATTGTTTTCTTATATTCCTTGTCTGTGATTCTTTATATTTTTATTGTACTCTTTCCCATTTTCTTATTTTTTATTTCTTTATATTCTGATTCTTGCAGAACCTGCATCAAATAAAGCAAATTCAAACTCTGAGAGAGTTAAATGAACGACTGCTGACTGAGAATAGGGCCTTGACAAGAGTGGTAGCCAAGCGCTCAGGGTTCTGTAGAAAACTGCAGTCTGTGACCCTATAATTTATAGTTTCATCATTTCTTCTTGGTAGAGCCAGGCAGGTGTTTTTGTATTAGTAGGCGTGTCTTGAGTTCCCTTTCACAAATTAATGCCATTTTGTCTGGAGCTTATCATATAACTTTAATTATGCATGGCTTCTCAGAATGTTAGAAAGTGTCACTAATTGTATATTTAAACTGATAAACTACAATAAACTTAGG